>NC_045152.1:19577324-19609824 GCF_900700415.2 Clupea harengus
CAAGGGAAATCAGTGTTGCATTCTGTAAGCACACAGATGAGAAGGTGTGTACATTTCTTGTTTTCTGTCTTTCACAAGAACCCACTAAACTCCCACATGGCCACAAGTATTTCTGTCTCCCATTTCTGAGTGTGCAAACAGGAAGTTGAGTCTGGAAGAGGACTGTTTTATTTTTGGTAAATTCTCTTTCACTCCACCGCCGTTGTGGTCTTGTTACTTCACTACTTTTGTCATGTCCCCATAAAGCTCTATCATAGGGCCTGGCATATACAGAAGTTTCTCTAAAACAACTGCTGTTGATGTAGACTATTTTCTAGTGCTGTCAAACGATTAAAATATTTAATCGCGATTAATCTCATTTATGTCATAGTTAACTCAAAATTAATCGCGATTAATCGCAAATTTTTATCTATTCTAAATGTCCCTTCGTTTATTTATTTTTTCCATCATTTTATTTTTATTTTAATGCCCTTATCAACATGGAAAAGTTGATTGGCTTGCTTAATGCAAATGTTTTATTTTATTGAAAACCAATATTGCCAAACAGGGCGGTACAAAATAAAATTATAAAGTGCACATTTCAGGTAAACAAGGACTCAGCCTATAGTGCAGTTAAACCATGGCTTAATATTTTCTTTTTTTCAAGTTTGCTGGGAACATAGCAGTCAGGCCTCTTATTTCAGAAACAATGAACCGTAACAGTTAGGTTACCAATAAAAGGTAAGCCTACTACTTCTTTGCTTTCAGCCAGCTGCCTGTTGACATTTTCAGACAACAGTGAAGCTCGCTTCTTTTGCACAACACAACTTTTAAAAGTAAACTTTCCATTCAGAAGCTTTTTATCATCCATTTCGCCGTATCGCGCTCACCATTCACTCAAACCGTAACGTTCGCCTACTACACAGTTTGCGAGGCCAAAAAGAATGTTTATCTAAAAAAAAAAAAAAAAAAATTCGCGTTAATCTCGCGATAAAAAAAATTAACGCCGTTAAAGTGGGTTTGCGTTAACGCCGTTAATAACGCGTTAAACTGACAGCACTACTATTTTCCCTTAAAAAAAAAAAAACTTCCATGGGAATTAAGATCCATGAACAAATCCAATTTATTTTGCCCCTTGTTGCAAAATACTTTTTGCATTTTTGCCAAGTATATTGGGAACGTTGCCTAATCCTTGAAAGACATGATGCAGCGTTATGAAAACGATTGCAATTAATTATGCAAGTATAGAAATGTGGCTTGAAGCTAGACATTGTATTATTCCAGCGGCCATTCCTGGGTGAGCTCTAGATCCTGTGTAGTTTTCCTATTGAGTCTTTCCCAGTTCCAGCCCTTTTCCATGGTGTAGGGTGGGGTCTCATATGAATCATTTGTGCTAGTTGGAAGCCATATATCTGAGGATTGCATTCTTTCCGATAACAACATGATTCTTGTTACCTTCAGTGTAGCCAGAATTCATTGTAGACAATGCCTTCCCTGTCCTGATCACACAGCACATCACACCCTTTTAGAGTTGCAACCTTGGGATCTAGGATGTTGGAAAAGGGAGGGACACAGACACCTTTTGCTTCTGATGTCTCCATAGAACAAATTGAAAGCAGCTGCAATCACCCAAACCCCATCTGGGTTCAGAGGCTTCCTGTGCTTATGTACAGTACCTTGTTCTAGCGAGCAGCAGCGCTTCCTGTGCGCATGTACAGTACCTTGTTCTAGCGAGCAGCAGCGCTGCTTGGCAAGTGTGGTCCTGTCTGCCTTACAGATGTGGAGATAGCAGCTTAAAGCACAAAGGCAGGAGCCAAAGTCCCACTGATGGAATTTCAGCTGGCTGGCAGAGCGCTGATCGTCCGCTCTCTCTCTCTCTCTCTCTCTCTCTCTCTCTCTCTTTCTCCTGCCCTGACTCTCAGCACTGACACAGGCTCAGGCCAGCTAGCAGCTTTTATCATGTCTTGCAATGCGACCATTTAAAAAGAGCTACATGCATCATGCATGGAATCGGGCCGAATTCGGCCACCCGTCTCAATCACAAAACAATGCTTTCCCTCCCTCTCCAAAAGTTCATTGATGGTTATATGCAATAATGCATTGTTACACATTGTTTATTCTTTCATCTAGTTATTAGCTTGATTTAGTTATGATCTTTCAGAAAAAAAGATTTCCCAAATCCACTTTTCATACCAGTGCTTTTTAAAGTTACATTTTGCTACCTGGACTTCAGTACCTCTTGGTTCAAGTGGTTCTCAAACAGTGTGTTCAGAACTCACTCAGAATTCCTAGTTCAAATGCACAGAACTGGGACATACAGCTTTAATAAATGACTTCTTTTGGAAATAAGTCTTAATATACTAGCGTTTGATGGCTCTTGTCTATAGACATGAAAAAAAAGGCCCATAATCCCTTCAGAGGATCAGATAGAATGGCAAAGCTTCATCACAGTTTTAAACACCACTCATTACATTATGTAATGCAAACACGTGCTCTTTTATTGCATTGCCATCTGGGGAGCAGGCAAACTCCCAGGAGCTCATCCATTGTTGTGGGACTGGATTGTCATCCCACTGTGTGCTCAATACCAAAAGCAGACAGGATGTCAGCCAAAAGGGGAAAAAAAGAAGCAATTTCTTTTGCCACCAGGTTGACTTCTTCTCAGTGAGAAGGAGAACATCCAGAAGACAAAGTACAAGTAGGTCGGCCAGCCCTCAGAGCGAGCGAGCGCTGCTAATGCTGTCTTTAAACAGCTCGCTCAGCACATTTAGGCTACAAAGCAGCTCGCAGCAGCTCTTCTATTTCCCCAGATCCTCTGGGATGCCTATCGTGAACCAGCCCTCAAGTGTGCTGATTTAAAGGACAACCTGGTGTGTGTATGAGCCTGTGTGTGTGTGTGTGTGTGTGTGTGTGTGTGTGTGTGTGTGTGTGTGTGTGTGTGTGTGTGTGTGTGTGTGTGTGTCTCCACTGACATCTGTGTACACATCTGTGTTGTTATTGTCACTGAACGAAACCTAATTCAAAAGACTTGAGCCACTTTAATGAATGGGTCATGTCAAGTTCAACACGTTCATGTAAGGCTGTCTGTGTTCATTTAACCCTACACCAAATGTCCTTAAGTGTTTTAAGTGCTGACCTATTTCATAGCCTCTTTTTTTCTTTTTTTTCTTGCAAAAATCTATCGACCAGAAGCGATCTTGACATTCCTCTTCACCGGGCCAGAGGCAGACAGCGCACAAACGGCTCGTCTCTGAGTTTTATTGGCGTGCGGTTCAGATTGATATCGAGGTAATTACCCTGCTTCTGACTCGCTGCCCTGCCTCCGCCCGCTGACAAAGGCACATTAAACGCCGCGCAGACTCCAGCCCCAGTTTCCCGAGCGCACTGAGGTGTCACATCGGCCGCCCGTCACCGTGCCGACTAGCGAGCCCCGGCGCGCTTCCTCCCAGACAGGAAGAAGCCGACAGGGTCACGGTGACCGCGGCGACAGCGGAGGCTGGCAGTGCCGCAGTATGAGAGCGGGGAGACAGCGCTGCGCGTTAAGCAGATACGAGAGAGGGAGACAGAAAAAAAACTAAGAGGAGAAAAAAAAGCCGTGTTGAAGCTGTGCGGAGTGAAGCTCCGAGCGGCGTTGGGTGTTATCAGGAGGTGAGAGGGAGACAATGTGACAGTGGCTGAGTTTTGCCTAAGCAGCTGGTTCTTTAGGTCATTGTGTTTTTTTTCCTCACGAAGAGGGACGTACGGGACATAAAGTGCAGATATGTTTAATTTTAGATTTTCCTCATCACAGCTGCTGGCCATTTTGCTCTGGTTCCCTCCACGGGCTTATAACTCATCACTATCCCATCACACACCACCTCAGCTATATACACACTATGCGTGTGCCTATATATCTCACAACTACATGTCTGGCCTCCCCTTACTGGCAGTAATGTCTGAGCTATGATCATCTGGGTATCAGTGGCTGAATGAGCAGTGGCGGTAGAGGAGCCAGTGTTGGACACTAGCTGCTCCAGAGAAGGCTGGATTTCACTCACTGCTGCATCCTAAGTGTGTGTTGAAAGTGGAGCACATGGGGGGGGGGGGTGGCCTTTAGGAGCAGCCATTGTGTGCATCACACACACACACACACACACACACACACACACACATCATTCTGCTCCATTCCAGTGATTCAGAGCGGCACCGTCTTTATTTGCCCTGGTCCAAATAAAAACTCCATTTGCTTCAGCCGGGAAATTGAATGGATCATAATGGAGAATGGCGGCCGGATTGACTGAGAAAAGCCCGCTTTTTCTGGACAAGCCCCACAAAATAAATAAATAAAAGCCAAGGGGGCCCTTCCATTACGGATCAGGCCACATGGACGCTGTCAGGGAGCAGGGGATGTGCACTGCTCTTCGGGCTAATGGCTTGGGCGGGATGGGATGGGTGGGGGTGGGGGTGGGGGTGTGATGGCTTGAAGACAGGATGCTGAGAGAAAGCTTTTACAGGTTCCGGAGATAGGAAGCCCTTACAGTAATGAGGGTGGTGGTGGGCTGGGGGGGTGGAGGGGTTGATGGAGAGAGGAGGGGTGGTGCTGGGTGCTGGCTGAATGGATGATTGCTCGTTGAGGGCGGCAAGGCAACCTCTCATCCTCACTCAGAGCACAGTTCAGCCATTACCAAAGGCCTGGTAGCACGCACGCGCGTCTCTCCCCACAGCTAATTAGCTACATGTGTTGAGTAATGATCTGCGTAGAGCTAAATGGACTGAAAATGTTGGCGTTGGGAAACAAATCATTTCACATCACGGAGTGCTTATCTCATTCCAGTTCCAGGACACAGGGCACACACATTGTACACACCTCATAACACCACAGTTTCTTATTGTCTACTGATATGGAAACAGGCCGGGTGCGCATAGAAGACTTATTTGTTGTGTGATCAGAGAGGATTGATGTGATTGTCTAGAAAGACACACAGTTGATCTGGTCAATAAAAATAGTTTTGAGGGAAATGTGTGCAGATATGGGCACAGCACGCATATCTCATTTGAGAAATAGGCAGTTTGGAGGTGTCCATTTATGGCCATTGAGTGGAGCAGCAACAGCACTGCACAAACCTAATAGCAGACCTTTTGAAATGCTCTCCTTAATATCGCACAGTAGCCTTTCAAGCTGTGCAGACAGGAACCTCACAAATCTCTCTCTTTTCTCTTTTCTTTGGCAGGCAGACAAGGGAAAAAGAAACCCCTCCCGACTTCTTCTACTTCTCCGACTTCGAGAGGCATAATGCTGAGGTAGCAGCCTTCCACCTGGACAGGTGAGTGGGACGCCCAGGCCCAGGCCTCATCATGTTCTTCATCACCTCAGGATGGGTGGGAAGCCCAGGCCTCATCATGTTCACCATCACCTCAGAATGGGATTGGTAGACTCAGAAGGGTGTCCGTGTTTGACTGGAGCTGATCCCATGACGTTTGAACTACAGTCATGAGAGACTCCAGGTTCAGAGTCCCACGGTTGTCAATTAGAGCACTACCTCATTACTACGGCTTTATTGGGAAGGGTGAGAAACATAACATTCACCTCCGTTAATTCACAGTAACAGGTCAAAAAGCAAAATGGGCATACAAGGGTGTAAACACGTCAGGGTTTAGGAGTCTACTGCCACAGCAGGTTGTCAGTTTTTCCACTGGTAACCAATCCTAAACTTTATGTTATCCTCAAATGTATTGAATTTCAGTTCCTCCACACACACACCACATTGGATAATGATAACAGTAGAAACATCTGAAAAATCTTATTGCTGTTTGAATTTTTCAGTGTAGAGGTCACCAGTCATAGCCATAATTTCCTTGTTCCTTCCACATGGAAGAGGACGTCAGGTGGTTCCCTCAGACCGCACCAGTTGAGATTAATATTACATTACCTGCCCGGAATGTGAGGCAGACGTGCGTGCGTCCAGATGAAGGGTGAGAACAGAGCAGCTCTGTGAGGTGGAGCAGAACGCACATGGGGCCGCCCTGCTGCCAAGTGCACTCAGACTGCAGTCCGTCGGATGCCGTGTCAAATCTGTCTGGCCAAAGATTTCTCTGTAGGTTGGACAAGGAAAAATAAAACCACCCTAAAACCCCTCAAGTATGCAAACTTGGTATCGTTTCTGAGACGGCAGGAGGCTTCAGTTACCCCCAAAAATGGCGCATTTCATTTGATTTCTCCATTTCAGGGGCCAGGACCCTTTGATATATATACCTCTAAGCCCCCTATGCCTTTCATGGTGTTCTCTTGGACAAAGGTCTGGACAGACCACAGTCTGAGTCAAGGCATGGCACAAGGGTGGAGTGTTCCTAGCAAGGGCAGATTGACACCAGTATATATATACTTTATGTATACATACAGTATATTATATACATTATGCCTTTTTGGATCTGAATGCTTTTTCAACAATATGGCGGACATACATACATCTCTGCCAGACATGTCATGCGTGGTGCAGCAGTATTCAGCCCTGTGAACAGCCCAGAGCACTTCAGACAGGTGTGCTGCACATGTCGGACTGAGACTGCATACAGTGCCAAACATATCAATTTTTTTATAAGACATACTGTACATGGCAACCATCTCAGATGTGGATGTGGATGCATACATTTGTTGTATGTCTCTGTGCCCCACTATTGCATGCTTCCACATGTAGTGTCCTTCTCGCTGTCCCCTGTGCTCACACACATCTCACACACACATGTAGTGTCCTTCTCGCTCTCCCCTGTCTCCCCCACGTCTCACACACACATGTAGTGTCCTTCTCTCTCTCCCCTGTGCTCACACACGTCACACACACACATGTAGTGTCCTTCTCGCTCTCCCCTGTCATCGCACACGTCTCACACACACATGTAGTGTCCTTCTCGCTGTCCCCTGTCCTCACCCACGTCTCACACACACATACACCTGCTCCCTGGTGGCCTGCAGGAAGCCACTCTCCTCCCCACAAAGGCCTCTCTTTGTCAGCGCTGGCCAGCGACATGAGTCAGCAGTTCTGATCCGTCAACCCCCCCACCACCCCTTTGGTCTTGCAGCTTGGGTTCCGTCCCACAGGGCTTCCCCTCCCCGGGGTTCGTGTTTCTGAGGGGACACAGAGGGTGAGTGAGCAGGACAGGAACTCTAGAGCTGCACATGGGCTACAACGTGAGTCAGAGTGGAGCTGCTCTTGAGCTGACCAGCCAGCCACATCAGCAGCGTAATATCAGTATGCTGCGTGACGTCGTAAAGGACTGCATCATACAAACACTTAGTGAGCATCTTTCATTTAATGATATGTTCATCTGCCTTAATTGGTCAGTGGTGTGAAGATGTCATGATTATTCTATTTATACTTTTTCATTAACATATCCTCAATGTCTAACAGTGGAGTTATGAGTAAAAAAGAAATTCTATTCTAAGTGTGGAGAGCAGGAATAACCAGGTCAGCAGTAGAGTCTTTCTCTAGGTGTGTCTTATTCTAGAAGAAATATACAGATTTAGTAAAGTACTGTAGGTACACCTGGGGTTGTTTGCTGTTTCAACTGTCATCAAATTACTAAGATTACTAATTAATATATGACCAAATAATCATTGGCTTTTAAAAGAAACAGAAGGGTGTGAATTGGAGGTTTCTAAGTCATAGATTCCACAAACATAAATAAAAAGGTGATCAGATAACTTGGAACTGGAACTGGAAGGATTGGAATTGAGTTGAGTTGAATTTCCACAAGCTCTGTTCAAACTCGACTTTTTCATGCAAAACTCAGGTTAAGCCGACTTTTGCCTAAGGATACACTGCATGTATTTTTTATGTAAATCATAAAAACCAAATCACTCTTTTGCATCTCCCACATGGGCTCACATCTCTCTGTATATGTGTATGAATCAGAGGCTGGGTTCACATCTCTCTGTATATGTGTATGTATCAGAGGCTGGGTTCACAAATGCCAGCAGAACACAAGGATTCATTCTGATGAATTATGAATGGGTTTGCATATGAGGTGAGGCGAAGCAGAACAGAACTCAACACAAGTGCTCCCAGCAATGGCACCTTACAGCAGCCATGCTCACAGCCTATGGTTAACTACATGTGGCACCTTACAGCAGCCATGCTCACAGCCTATGGTTAACTACATGCTCACAGCCTATGGTTAACTACATGTGGTGCTCACAGCCTATGGTTAACTACATGTGGTGCTCACAGCCTATGGTTAACTACATGCTCACAGCCTATGGTTAACTACATGTGGCACCTTACAGCAGCCATGCTCACAGCCTATGGTTAACTAAATGCTCACAGCCTATGGTTAACTAAATGCTCACAGCCTATGGTTAACTACATGTGGCACCTTACAGCAGCCATGCTCACAGCCTATGGTTAACTACATGTGGTGCTCACAGCCTATGGTTAACTACATGTGGCACAGCATTATCATTTTACCATTTTTTAAGCTGCAAGGAACATTATGTATGCTCCAAAAAACATTGAGCATTGAACAAAAAAATATGTGTTGCCACAACATACGGTTTAATCTCTTGTAATCTCCTGTATGTGAATTCTAATGATTAACAGAACGAGTGTGATTGTGAATGGGAAGGTCATGTGTGTATGTCATGTTAAAGACAGAGCTGTGTGATTGTGAATGGGAAGGTCATGTGTGTATGTCATGTTAAAGACAGAGCTGTGTGATTGTGAATGGGAAGGTCATGTGTGTATGTCATGTTAAAGACAGAGCTGTGTGGTCCCATCCACTCAGCACCTTTTCCACTTTCACGTCCTCAGAATTCTCGACTTCCGCCGCGTGCCCCCGGTCGCCGGGCGCCTTGTCAACATGACGAGGGAAATCCGGGACGTGACTCGTGACAAGAAGCTGTGGAGGACCTTCTTCATATCCCCAGGTATCAACATGACCACGGCAGGACCCCTTTGCACACACACATCCCCCGCAGGTATCAACAGTTTTTCCGCGGTTGTGGCAAGAGTGCTACATAACCGTAGGTATCAATATTCTCACGGCATTCCCAAAGCGTTCCCACAGCTTTCATCTCATCTGCTAGATCGGCCTTGGCTGTCTTAGCCTGCCCCAGAGCCGAGCGCTTCCTTTCACGCAGAGCAATCGGTGCAGAAGCCAAGCGTGAAAACACGCAAGAGTTACCAAGGGAACGAGGCTAGCGTTGACCTTTTCATCAGAAAGCACTCACACACACATCACTTATTTCCCCGCTGCAAGCGGCCTGTTTTAAAACAAAGTTATTTCAACCGAGGAAATGGAAACGATTTTGGATTGACTATGATCAGGAAGGCAGCAGATTTGCAATTCCCATTTCAACAGTCCCCTTGGGTTGTGTGACGGAGTATGGTATAACACTGAATGAAATATTTATGATCCAAATGTATTCCATTTAAAAGCACTTTTTTTTTTTAAACTCAACGGCTCTATATTTTAGTCTATTGTTGCCAGAAACGGAATCATTTAAGATACATACTTTTCTTGGAATGGAAAATATCTTCATACCAATAGCTTCATATCTTGCTGATTCTCTGACTTTATGCAGCATTAGTTTACCATGGTGTGTCAATAATACATATCTAAGATGTTGATCTATTAACAATATAGTTGTTTAAAAAATATGACTATTTGTAATGCTCTACTAAAACCCTGCCCATAATTCTCTACACAACACACAATAACCCAGTCTGTCACAGAGCAGGTGTGTGAACTGAAACGTTTCCTTTTTCTCAAGTCCCTTTCCGAGAGTTGTTGAGAGTGTGAAACTTAAGGAATCTCTAAACAGACTCAATAGATTCCAGGAAACAGGACATGGTGTCAGACCTGCAGAACCTGTTTTACAGGAGTCCAAACCTGTGTTTGAGTGCTTTGAGTTATCTGATTTGTGTACAGTTAAGGGCAGGCATTCAGAGCCAGAGAAACTGTTGCCCTTGGCTTATGGCTAACGTCTTAACCTCTCCGAGTCAGGGAGTATGTGGGACCAGAGGGCTTACATAACCTGGTGAAACCAAAATCCAACCAGGCCACCTGCTAAACCCTCTCCCCCTCTCTCTCTCTCTAAGTACTGGTTCAATAAACGAGTGTTAAATCATCTTTTTTTCTCTCTCTCTCTCTCTCTGTTCTCCCTCTCTCTTTCTTTAGCCAACAACATCTGTTTCTACGGGGAGTGCTCGTACTACTGCTCCACTGAACATGCTCTTTGTGGCAAACCGGACCAGATCGAGGGCTCGCTGGCCGCCTTCCTCCCCGACCTGGCCTTGGCCAAGCGGAAGACCTGGAGGAGTCCGTGGCGCCGCTCCTACCACAAGCGCAAGAAAGCCGAGTAAGCTTGTTCCTCAATCTAACACACACACACACACACACACACACACACACACACACACACACACACACACACACACACACACACACACACACACACACACACACACACACACAGCCCCTCTCACCTGCAAGAGCTCCTTGGCGCAATCACAATCACAATCACAATAGTGACACTGCAGTTTACTCCTCCAGAGGCAGCCAGAAAAGAAATTACATTATCCTTGTTCCGCTGCAGACACTGTCTCATCAGATCCCTCATTCCAACCGCACGGGCCAGAGCGTGTTACTTAAGAGGTACAGCTGATAGAGTCGCCTGGAGCGTCAGGCCCAGTTAAGAGTCACTCTCCTTCTCCCCAGACCCTTGATCTGTATCTTACTCACTAACTCTCATTCTCTCACTCTACTTTTCTCTCTCTCTCACTCACTCTCTCATTCTCTCACTCTACTTTTCTCTGTCTCTCTCACTCACTCTCTCATTCTCTCACTCTACTTTTCTCTGTCTCTCTGACTTACTCTCTCTCCTGCTGTCTCTGTCGTTTTGCTCACTCTGTCTCTGTGTCACAATGTCTTCATTCCCCATCTCTCTCCCTCTCTGCCTCCCTCTCTCCCTCTCTCCCTTGCTCTTTCTCTCTCTCCCTCTATCAATGTAATTATGTCTGAGTAAAGTAGGCGAGGGACCATGTCATTCCTCCTCTCCCTCAGCAGTGTTCTCTCTTCTCTCTCTTTCTTTCTCTCTCTTTCTTTTTCTCTCTCTCACTCCACTCAAGGGACGTGGAGACTTCACTCAGCTGCAGTGACAGTCCCTCTGCCCCCCCACCCCCACCCCTTCTCCTTTTAACCCTTCCATCCTACCCACCTACAACCCCCCCCCCCCCCATGCTGTCACCTCTCAACCTGCTAGCCAGTCACTGAATCTCCCCCTCAAAGGCTCAGTTCAGAGCAGAGACGTATATCGTATATACATATATACATTACAAATCCCCCAGCATCCAAACACCAGTGACAGGAACTATTCAGTCTGAGCATCATGTTTCACCTGCTGCAGACAAATGTGGAAATGAGACTGAGAATGATGAGAATGAGACTTTTCATTCAAATTCAGTCACACACCCACTCAGTGTCATCTCTGTGGAAAAGTGCTATTTTGGTGTAATCATAGGGTCATTTTGATTAGCCAAGTGCCACTTATCCCAGCCAGTTCTCGAAGCAGCAGCAGATTATTGCTGTGACATGTCAATGGAGTGGACTTCCTATTGCTCCCAGAGATGCAAGAGCTTCTCTAGTATAGAAAGAATAGATGTTGACTGAATAAATGTGCCAGTCTCTTTTCCCTCTGGATTTCACTGTGGACCGCGGGTCTGTTAACCACTTTCTCTGTACAACCTGTTTGTACCTGTTAAAGGTACGGCCCTCGATTCTGACTTTGGTCGTCTCACCCATTTGTTTGTTTATTTGTTTAGGTGGGAGGTGGACCCCGACTACTGTGACGAGGTGAAGCAGACGCCCCCGTATGACCAGGGCACTCGACTCCTAGATGTCATGGACATGGCTGTCTTTGACTTCCTCATGGGTAAGACGACAGTTAAAACATGCTTCTGCTTCTACTCTCTCAAACCTGTGTGCCGACCCCTCAGTGAATGTCATTTCCGTATGTAATAACTCCATCGGCGCCTACATTCTGTGGGACTGACGGAGGATTTATGGGTCTCTGACTCATACTCCAAATGATATGCCACTGTTGTTCTCTCCAACCTGATCGATCGGGTACAGTGTAGGCGTGATAAAATGACTACAAAGGCCCCTTGGTCATAAAAATGCCGAGCAGAACTCTGATTACTCTCATTTCTCAGGCAACATGGATCGTCACCACTACGAGACCTTTGAGAAATTTGGCAATGAGACGTTCATCATCCACTTGGACAACGGCAGAGGGTGAGTGAGACGCATATCTCATATCGGTTCTCATATCTGTTGCCATCACTTTGGCTAGAGCTTCAAGATGGCCGACGCTCTGCATCTCCTCCGAACCTCCACCCTCGCTAGCTGCAGTCGAGCACGCGCAGAACCACGGCAGCAGGAAACTTTGAAAAGCACGATCTGCTCTCATAGAAGTTTAAAGCTCTTCTCATGAGCTTCATAAGCAGCTGACTTGAAAGCCGGAGATACTGCGGCGGAATTCTCCAGCGAGACGACTGCTCGCGTTAGAGAGCCTGAGGGAAATGCATAACGTATGCGCGCGGCGAGCGTCGGATGCTAAGCGCGTCGGATTCAGGGAGCTGTTCTCCAGCGACGCTCTGAAACGGGAACACTTTTTAGTGAGCGGAGGAGAGCCTGAGCCGGATCTGGTCAAGGTCCGGCCCACATCCCACTGCAAAACCGGGGCAAATGCGTCTCCGACTGAGCTGCTGTCAGCTGTCTACCGAGGCCTGGTTCACCTCGCCAAACTTTCCCAAACTCTCTCGTGCCGCTCTGCGCCGCTCTCCTATGTGAAACATGAGAGTGAAACTGACACCCATCTCCCGTGGGTGCTGTGTTTGATCAGCAGCCGTCTTTGCGCAGCGCATCTACAGCGCTTCTGATGTTGGCAGCTGTGCGGATGTGTGACCTGGTTTTGTTTTCTAACCCCATCAGGTTCGGGAAGCACTCCCACGATGAGCTCTCCATCCTGGTGCCTCTCAGTCAGTGCTGCAGGTGACTATCTTCCCTTTCAGCTCTGACATGAACGCACATGATCATGATTCTCACTCCTTTCCATCTGTCTGATTTTATAGTATAGATTTAATAGTATAGATTTTATAGTATAGATCTTATAGTATAGATTTTATTTGATTTGCACCATTTAAGTGATGAAGTGATAATCATTTCCCAGCCGAGACAGGGCACCGTGCTGGGGGCTTCGAGAATCATGGCGAATATGCAAAAAAAAAGACAACTTGTACTGAGTTACTTCTACTGGGCTTAGTGTGAACGTATACACGAGAATTTTACAAGATGAAATTTAAGAAGCTCAGACTGAGTCACATTTGATTCACATTTGATTCACATTTGTCACAGCAGAGGATTAAGTTCACGACATGTACAGTCAAGTAGCGTTTCTATACACCCAAAGTAAAGAAGGGAAAGAAAGCTCTTTTAAGTTGAGTCCTCATCATTAACACACAGTGACAGGTTTCCGTCATGTCCCCTCTCTCGGCAGAGTGAAGCGCTCCACCTACCTGCGCCTCCAGCTGCTGGCCAAGGAGGAGTTCAAGCTGAGCACCCTGATGGAGGAGTCCCTGCTGCGGGACCGCCTGAGCCCGGTGCTGATCCGACCCCACCTGGAGGCCCTGGACCGGCGGCTCAGGGTGGTGCTGAAGGTGCTGTCCGACTGCGTGGAGAAAGAGGGCTTCGCCAGCGTGGTGGAGGACGACCTGCGCTCCCCGCACCACGAGTCCGGCGCCCGGGGGAGGTAGTGAGCCCAGGAGAGAGGGAACCACCGGCACCATAGTTGGGTCAGGTCGACCCGTTGGTGCTGAGCCACCAGGAGGTGGAGGAGGAGGAGGAGGAGGAGGAGGGTGGACACCCCACTCAACCCACCCCTTCTCCCCGTCTCAACAGCCCCTAAAACTGAACGCTGCATGAGTGTCAGAGGAGGCGTTTCTTTACCGGTTTGGGGGCGAGGGTGGGGGTGGGGGTGGGGGGGTTCTTGTGCCTCATCCCTCAGGCCTCCATCCTGAATTCAGTGAATTCCAAACCAAGACTTGCTGTCAACGCCTCTTTACCTAAAAGGCCACTGTGTGTGTATGCATATGTAAGGTATATGCGCACATACACGAGACCACTGCTCATTTGAGGTGGCAGGACATTGTCACGGGAGATGAATCCCATGGAAGATGTTTGACACAGGCCTCCAGAAAGGAGGACTGTCCCTTGCTGTATATTTTGTTTGTTCAAATGAAGCTTATTTGAGATTTGAGATTTTGCTGCTCTTTCTTTCTGTGGGTGAGCGTGTGTTTGTTAAACTATGCCTTTATAATAGAGAGCAATGTTTCGGCATCATTTATTAAAAATTGCACATATTTCCATTGGGAAAATGTCACTCAGTACAGTGGTGAAATAATAAAAGGTTAATGTGCATTTGATGGGCAGAGAGTACATGAGAAGAGATGACATGGAAGTGGTCACCACTGGGGCTGAACTAATGGTGTGTCTTACATGCTCAAAATCACAACAGCTTGTAAAGGAGCCAACATGCATAGACTTTCATTCATACACCATCGTCTCTCTCATAGCTTACTGCACACAGGCAGATAGATGCAGTGGTTGTTTCAGCTTCTCAGTCTGCGCCACCAACCTCTTATCAAAAATGCTCATCCGTCCGAGAGTGTTTTTATACAACCTGTTCCTACCGATCACAGTCATGTGGGTTATTCAGTAGATTTCATTATATTCGCTCAGATTGAAAAAAATCCTCAGTCAAAATAAAACCATTACTCACTGAGGAATTGTTTTTTTTTTTTAAAGCTAGCTGACCAGGAAGTTGGCTGAGAACCCAAAGCTGTTGCACGTATGGGTTTCCTGTTTTGGCCGTCCTACCCTACCACAGGCCTCCCTCTCTCATCTGTTCCCTGTGTGAGACGCCGGCAGACCAGAAGCTGGCACTACCTCCAAAAGAAATGGAAATGAAATCAACAGAGGATCGTTGGGATTTCTAATCTGCTTGGGTTTTTGGCTGCTAGTGCCACATCACATCTCCCAGCAACCTGGACCCCCAGCCTAGTCCTTCTGCTTCCCATGACCAATCAGGAGACCAGCGTCATCTGTCACTCTCATGCTGTTTCCATGCTTCTGGTCACCAAAAGGTCATCTTGTGAAGGTTCCTGGCTGGATTAGTGAACTGTCGTTAGTTGTTAAGTCTTGGGTATTAAGGTCATACAGGTGATTACAAACAAACTGTAGTAGATAGATACTGTAGATGGATGGGTTTTAGCTTTGATTTTGTAGTAGTTGTGTTTAGTAGTAAGCTAAAGGCTTACTGGAAATCTTTACAGGGTTCAGTGGGTTTACGTTTCATCAATTTACTGTTACTGTTGCATTGCTTTTTTTTATTATTTCAGTGCCCAATGAAACATCATTTACTTTAACACAAGAGTGCCTTTAGTTTTTGGTTTGACTGATCATAAAGGCTTCATCAGTTACTATAAGATCTCACAGTGCCAACCATTCTGCTAAACAAATGTCCATTGTGACACCGAGAGTTACAAGGAGCATGATAGTTTAATATTTTATGTGTTGTGTTTTTAATGCTTTCTAAAGATTATTTATTGAACCTCGTACCAAAATACAATGGAGATTGCTTTGCTTGTTTTTTATTTGGTTGTTTGGATACTGTTTCTTATGCTGTCCTTGTTTTGAACACTTCTTTGCTACTCGAGTGAACAGCTGGACGTAGATTTCCAACAAAGCAAGGGTTCCAGCATTCTGCCCACCTCTGTCCCAGTCCAACCCAGTGCCTGTGCAACAAGAAGAAATACTTGAATGTTTTTTTTTGTTGTTGTTGTTTTTTTTTAGGGGGGGGGGGGTGAAGAACATTCATTTCTCCTGCAGTAGACTCTTGTCGCAGGACAGAGCTGTGAGTGACAGTGAGGTTTCAGAGAGAAAGAGTCCTGCCATGTTGTCACAAAGGCAGAATCTGACATTGTGTAAATCTCTTTAAATAACATGTCAGCCTCAAGCTTCATTGGTTTATTTTTGTCCTTTTTTTTGTTGTTTGTTTGTTTATTTGTTTGTCAGTTGGTTTGATGGTTTGTTTCTCTTCTGCATTGGTACTGTGAAAACATGTTTGCCAAATGGGTGCAATAAAACAAAACAAAAATAGATAAAACAAATAAACAACTTAAACTAAAACAACAGCCTGTGTTCCAAGGTGTCATAAGAGGTATAAAATCACATCTGGCCTTTAAGCTCAGGATGTCAGCCATAGTGTCTGCTTCTGCACAGAGTGTTGCGGTCAGCCTAATCTGCTCAGTGTTGTGGAAGCTTCCGCTGCCTCCATCTACACCATCAGTGTTATTAATATTTGATGACAGCTGAGTAGCCTGGCCAGGACCTCCATGACATTGCTAGATCCAGAGAGAGGCTGTCCCGACCTGGAGGCTTGCCTTTGAGTTAGGTCTGTCAGAGCCACGTTGCCATTGTATTCCTCGAGCTGTGGACACAATACTTAATCTCCTTGCTGTCCCCTGTGCTGTGATCTATAAGCTTCAGCATCCATGTGTGTGTTATCCTCTATAGAGGGAGAGAAAGAGAAAGGAGATCACGGCTTTGTTTTATTTCTCGTGTGTTCTTCAGAGCTACAGAGCTTCCTGAGTTAATACACAGCCTGAACAGCAGACCGACGCTGAATTTACAGGAACACATGGCCTGCAGTAATATATTTCACCACAAGGTGGTGTTAAATAACCCTTCCCGACGTGTTACTCTTTTTTGCTATCAGATGTAAAGCTGGGTGGAAGAATGGAAATTTACCACAGGTCAGCTACAACTAACGTAATTGATCCAACCCTCCTCTGTTCAACAATTTACTGAAACGTTTGGAAAACGCACGTTCAGAAAAGCACGTGCTAGTTTGAGGTACACTTTCATCAGCTACACACCAGTGAGTTTGAGGTACACTTTCATCAGCTACACACCAGTGAGTTTGCTTGAGTGAGCTGTTGTGAGCAGTGGGCCTTGCCTGAGATAGCCTGCGATGGGTGCAGCCAGCCATCAGGGCTGTCGTGTCTGATCTGACTCAGCACTGACCCCCCCCAACACCCCCCAACACACACACACACACACACACACACACACACACACACACCCAAGGAGAAATCAGAAGGCAGGAGAGCCAAGCATCCGGAAGGCCAGCGTCTCTAGGCAACACAGAGCTGTGGACAGCTCCTGGCCATGGTTACAACCACAACGGTGTGGATTATTTTGTGACCCAAACAAACACATATAAACACATAGAGGACGTAGCATGTGTGTGAGTACAATTGTGGGCACCATGGAGCACAGAGCAATCTCCATTTTCCACATCAGTCGGTCAGAGTTCCCGCTGAGATTTAAATATTAGATTCAAGACAGCTCCATTTGAAGCCGTGCTACATGAGGCAAGTGAGTGGGATGGAAATGAGTCAGTGGTCACTCATTATTAGCATTAGCATTAGCATTAGCCATATAGCACCTACATTTCAAGCACTGAATTCCTACTCAGTGACTGGATGGGAACCATGTGTAGTGTGATAACGACAAATAAAGATATGAGGTGTAAATAAACCAAGCATACACACACACACACACACACACACACACACAGTTTTCAGACCTCTTTATGTGGTGTACTTACATATGTTCACACACCCCCAGACAGAATGCTGCTAAGTGAGGGAGAAACATGGGCTCAAGGCAAATGCCATGAATATTTATGGAAGCAAATGTGTTAAATTTTTTGGCAACACAATAATGTACACCAAAATGTGTCAGCTTGCCCTGCTACAGTCTGCAGAAAATAAATAATGTTGACTGCAAGGTTAAATTGTTCCACACATATTAATTTATTTATTAATGACTGAAAATAAGCAAATGTAAACGGAAGAATTAATTCAAGAGACGAGCATAGTATGTTGGCAGAACCAGGTATGTCTGTAAACTGCCCTGTTGACTTTCAATCTGAGATTGGTATGGGGATCGTAGGGAGTAATATAAGTAACATGACTGTAATATAAGTAACATAAGTAACATGACTGTTTCTGACGATGCCTTAAATTAAATACTGCAGTAAAGATACACCCAACATCGGCCAATCTCTGCACAGAACATAGGTGTGTTATCATTTAGGGGCAACTGTGTAAAGCCTTCAGTTACGGTGTTTTGTATTTAGAGCACTTCACTGGACTGGCCACAGGATGGCACTCTAACCACAGTCTATGAGCCCAGAGCACCGCTCTCACACATGAGCGCAGACGCGTGCGTCCTGCAGGGCTGATGGATCCCTGAGGTCACTCTTTGGTGCAGGATGCGCAGGAAGTACACTTTACCCTTCAGAGCCCACTGTGCTATTTAATCAGACCAGCCATCAGCAGCCTGCTTCACAGTCACCGCTCAATGCCATGACATGGGATGGTGTATAAGTTAATAAAGGTTAGGAAAGGAGAGGTGAAGAGTTGTTGAAATTGGTATCTGTAGTAGTATTTTATGTGTATGTATGTATGTAATTGTGTGTGTCTGTCTGTCTGTCTGTCTGTATGTGTGTGTATGTTTGTATGTATGTATGTGTGTATGTATGTATGTATGTATGTGTGTGTGTGTGTGTGTGTGTGTGTGTGTGTGTGTATGTATGTATGTATGTATGTATGTATGTATGTATGTATGTATGTATGTATGTATGTATGTATGTATGTATGTGTGTGTGGGTGTCTGTCTGTCTTTCTGTCTGTCCATCTGTCTGTATGTATGTATGTATGTATGTCTGTATGTATGTGTGTATGTATGTATGTATGTATGTATTTAGTAAGGAGCCACCATGATGACCTTCCTTCCAAAAAGAAGTAGATCCATTTCAAAGACTGCAAACAGATTATCAGTCACAAAGGTCTCGGCCTGAACTTCATGTTTCTACCCATGTGTGTCTGTTGTATTAGGATAAAAAACAACACCGCTGCTACCCACCACCCCCCTGAGCCCTAGTGTTGTTCTGTAGCATCACTGGTCTGTTAGCACAGGCGGGTTTACTGCGGCCAGCCTCTGTCTGCAGGTAAACAACAGTTTAAGCAGGTCAGCACTAGATGGCAGTAACAGCACCCCTCACAAACACTAAAGTAAATGAATGTTTCACAATCACACATGAAGAGAGACCTGCCATTGACATAGGGAAGTGTCGATAAAGTTACCCGTCTATGGCCTGGCCGAGTCAGAAGGCATGAAACAAAGTATGGGTCAGGATTGGTACTGTGACAGTGGAACTCGAATAAACACACTGTGGCTTTTATATAAAAAAAATTTGAATAATCATAATTGGAATCATATAACTAATGGGGTAGGCTATGTTCATGTAAAGACTTGAAGCAACAGTATAGGTAGGTAGATAGATAGATAGATAGATAGATAGATAGACAGATAGATATAGTACCTTATTTATCCCCTAACCCACACTGTGTGTGTGTATGTTGAGAGAGATTCCAGTCAGATCTAAAATCTTATGATTCTTATATATTAATGTCTTATTACTCATTTGTCGTATTACTCATATATACTCATAACTACTCATATGCATTTATGTTTCTTGGAATTAGAAGTAATTAAGTAGAAAACGGTGTGTTCCTGAATGTGCCATTTCTATCTGTGTGCCTCTGTGTTTTGGTTATGTCTCGAAGGCCATAGGGTTGCTCTGACTCCTGATGTAATCGGAGCTCTGTGATTAACACCCCTCTCCTCTCAGTCCTTGAACACTTAAACTGAGTCTTTCTCTGTTCTGGTCAGAGAAGCTGGCGAATCTATATGTGAAGCCATGCTCTCTCTCCCTTTCTGCGCATCATTGCAAATAAAACCTTGTCCCTGATTTTTCTACCATTGTCTGACGGAGGTCTCCATTCCTGTGGTATAAAATTACTATCAGTGTGTGTACAACTACTAGGCCTATTATACTACATTAAATAAATAGAATAAAACATAGAATCTAACTTTAATAAAGATATTGCTATTAATGTGCAAATTAAATGTAAAATGTGCATTGTGCATTACCACTCAGAGGAGGAGTCTCCTCTCCCTACACAGAGGGGACTCATTGTTGATGGCTATTGCAGTGGGCAGGAATGACCTCCTGTAACGGTCCTTATTGCAGCGGAACTGAAGGAGCCGCCGACTGAAGACAATCTGTTGTCTGACCAGTAGGTTGTGTAGGGGATGTGTAGTGTTGTCCATTATGTTGAGCAGCGTGTGCAACATCCTTCCCTCCATAGGCTACTTTAGGTAAGGATTTCTCCCTGCCTAGCAACATGGCAACAATCTAGACCACTGTCCTCCTGTCTCTATGGAAACAGTGAGAGCACCCCACCACCACCTCCACACCCCTTGTATTCCCCTTTCTTGATGCCCTCCTTATCTCACCCCCATCCAGTCCCCAACCCACACAAAGGCAGGGACGCGCACACGCACGCACGCACGCACGCACACACACACACACACACACACACACACACACACACTAATTACAGCGAAGAAGCTGACCCTAGGTATCCTGTCCTCCTCAATAGGACATGAAGAGTGGTCCTCTTCCTCATTAGAATGTCTTCGTTTCTGTCAGGCAGCTGAACGCTGATGGCTTTTATCACACGCATTAGGAGCACATTAGAATCGCCAGAGTCAAGCCTTAATTGCGAGATACCCTCATCAACTATAAACCCGGCACAAAGGTGGATGCCTTTTAATCACTGCGTCTCAATAGGCCGTCTCCCCGACAACCGAAGACATTCCGTGGGCTACCGATGCCTTTGAAAAATCTAAACGTAGGCTCCGTGAATGGTAACAAAGTGCTTATAAAAATGCACAGTAGCCTAGGTAAAGACAGAGTATCAGAACAGGCTGTTATTGTAGATGCAGCAGAGGCTATTAAGGCAAGGTCACGGATATTCTCAAACTTCTTAAGCCACCATAATACACCCAAAGAGGGCGACAACGACTAATATATGTATTCCTAGAGATACAGTCTTTAAAATAGGTTTCTGATGGTCGAACTGGTAAGAAATATTCGACACAACTGATTGGGCCCCGATGCTTAAACTTACATGAAGTAGGTGAAACACAAACCTCCATCTCCGTCAATCATTGGCAAAGAATAGGCTTCATTTTAGCTGTGAATTCCCATGTAATCCAACATTTCCCCTTCCATGGCCTATCTCATGTGATATTTTAAAAACCAAATGGGCTATCCTGATCCTGCATGGTTTTGTTCAGCTGTTAATGCTGCATGTGTTGTTACTCATCAAGTTCACTGTACCTTGATGTAAGCTACCTCTTCTTCAACCCAACCTACAAGACCGCAGTTCTCCCCAACTCTAGCCTATATCGCATTCGGCTATTCCATAAATAGCTCGCTCACATATTGTCACTGAAGATGTGTTAATCGTTTCACGGTATTATTGCCTAGACTTCTTGATGGTAAGGATACTGAAGATAATATACCAGACGCAACTGTGAGCTGCAACCTACTGCCCGTGATTCTGCCTCAGCGCTCGTAAATCCTTTTTAAAGTTGCTATTCATTATATGTGCCAGGCAGCTGATGAAAAGCTTTAATTACTGGCAGCCCTAGAGCTCGGAGCTGGCACATGCGATACATTGGCATTCATTAGCCAGGCCATGCTCGCCGAATTGCCACTCATGACGTCTAAGTGTTTGTGTCTCTGACCGCCTCACAAAAGTCTAGGGTATGCTGTGAACGAACATGAAGGAAATCATAGCGGACACTCTGTCTCAACTTGGTTAGGATAGCCTACTGATGCAGGGGTAGCCTTGTCCACGCAAAACCGCGTTTAGAGCGTTTATATTCTCCTCAAGCGTCGGACGTATCATCTTCAAGGTCAGACAATTGTACAACCATTCGTTTGAAGGTCGACTCGTAATGTAATGAACAGCGAGTCAGTTGACCCTGGTATTCCACAATTATCAATGAGTCTATCACCGACATCCTAAAAACGTCGTTTCCATAAACTACGAAACTACTGGCTAAATGTGAGAGGTTGTGGTGGACGTAATGTGCGTAGGCGAATGCGTAGAGGTATACTATTCGCTTTCGACTGAAACAGTTGTAAGGACTAATTTAACAGTCGGAAGCGCAACGAATGTAGTGTCTGTGGTTTAAGCATTGACGCTTGCATTCCCTACTCTGAAGGGTGAGGCTGAGGAATCGGGCTATCAGGGGAACAAGATGGTTGGATTAGTGTGACAGTCTCGCTCTCTCTCCCTCTCTCGCCCTCTCTATTTTCATTCATGTCACACACTCTCATGCGCGCGCACATATATACACACTCACACTGACAAAGTCCCTATTCCCCTTTCAGCTCCATCATGCAAGTCTCTTTCAGTCCCTCCATCCATAGGCTACTCCTGCCCTTTTGCAGGACACACAAACACGGGGATGTGAGAGGGGGGAAAAGAGAGCAAGAGAGCGCAAACCTGCAACCTTTGAAGCTGGCGTCCTCCGTCTCCCCGTCTGGGAGGCTGACAACGCTAAAGCAGGTGGTCCCAACTCAACCCCTCTTCTGCATGACTTCCCCTCTGCTCTCCTCTCCTCTCTTCTCCTCTCCTCTTCTCTCCCTCTCCCTCTCAGTCATGCTGCGTGAGGCTTGCTTGACAATTACAGGCACACACACACGCTTACACACAAATGCAAACACACACACACACAGACGCACTTGCTCGCATGCTCTTGCGTTCATCACCCAAACTGGCTTCATGTTAGACTCACCAACACAGGAGAGAAGCAGGCATGCAGGCAGCCCCCCCGTCCCTACCACCCCACCACCGCTCTGCTCCTCTCTGCTCCTCTCCCTCCTCCCCGCCAGCTAATTCCATTATACATTCCGTCTGGAAGTAAGAGGGCTGCCTTCTAATTGCTTTCTTATCCCCCCGAGTACCCCCCCCCCCCCCCCCCCATCTCTTTCCCCTCTCTCTCTCTCTCTCCCTCTCCCCTCTCTATCTCACTCACTCACTCACTCTCACTCTCTCTCTTGCTTGCTCCCTCCCTCTCTCCCACCTCCGCCCCCCCCCCCCCCCCCCCTCATTGCTGAACCTGGCAGTGGAGGCGACGAGGAAGACGAGAGAGGAGAGGAGAGGAGAGGAGAGGACAGCGCCGCAACAACAAGCCCCGCTGCCACACTCCACCGTCTGTTGGACTGAGGGAATACGTGCTGCCATTTTTTTCTTTTCTTTTTTTCTGTCTTTTTTATTCTCTTCTTCTTCTTCTTCTTCTTTCTCCTCCCTTGGTATGCGGCATAGCACAAGGAGGTTACAGTAGACCTGCGATTACTTTTCATTTTTTGTCCTCCTCTATTTTTTTTCTTTCTGTCTTTTCGCTGCTGTTTGTAGTGGTGAGAAAGGAAGGGAGGGAGGGAGGACCAGGACCAGGACGAGGACGAGGACCAGGACCAGGACCAGGACCTGTTCTTAGCGAGCACTGACCGCTGAGGCCACCAGGAAACGCTGCACAGGTAAGCGCACGTTTGACCACCTCCTCGCTTCCCACAGCAGAGCACAGTTGAGCAGAATGGGGCAGGGGGGGGGGAGGCTTCTTCTCCCCCCGTCCAGAGGCAGGGCGCTGCGGCTGGGGGGGAGAGAGGCTGCTGATGGCCCCCCTGTCCCCGGAACTGCTTCTGCTGTGCAAGGCAGCAGTAGCAGCAGGGGGGCGTGTGGATCCAGCGGTCTGGTGTGTGTGTGTGTGTGTGTGTGTGTGTGTGTGTGTGTGTGTGTGTGTGTGTGTGTGTGTGTGTGTGTGTGTGTGTGTGTGTGTGTGTGTGTGTGTGTGTTTACATGGTGAGCTCTGGCTGTCAGTGGCTGAGAGTGTGTGGTTGGTCGTAGCAGGGAGAGTGGGGACAGCAGTGGGGGGGACGGTGGGGATGTCAGCTCGTCTCACAGGGGGGTTTGTGGCACGGGGGAGGCAGTAGGGCTGCCATGCCTCTGACCTCTCTCCTCGCCATGGCAACAGGGGGGGACCTTCTGATTCCATATTAAGGCAATGAGTGTGTGTGTGTGTGTGTGTTTGGAAGAAGAAGGGGCAAGCCACATGACTGTTTTGTTTGTTGGTTTGTCTGTGTTTTATTTGTATTTTTTTGAGGGGGGGTGCAGAGGCAGTGTTGTCTTGAATTAGCCAACCGTGAAAGTCAGCCGCTAACTTTGCTGCTGCTGTAAACGTACCATGCCCAAGTTAGGTGCTGTTATATAACTGCAGTGAAAAGGACAGCTCATTCAGACAGATGCGTGTAAGTACAGCAACTGAAAAACCACACATTGCTTCACCTCCCCCATCAGAAGACCCCGGGTACTGTTTCATGTGTGTGTGTGTGTGTGTGTGTGTGTGTGTGTGTGAGGAGGGATATGCCCCACACTCAGAGGAAGCTCGAGGTGTGTGTGTGTTTTGTGAGTGCGTGGCTGTATGCGTGTCCTTGCTGTATGAGTGGCGGAGGCTCCTTTAAACCTGGTTTTAATGCTGCACTGAGACTGCAATGTCACATCTGACCAAAATTGATGTGCCAGACGGCCCCCTTCCACTGAGAGCATCCATTTACTGGGATGGAGGGGTGGGGGGGTGGGGGTGGGGGGTGTAGGCAGAGGTGAGATAGAGAGGAGAGATAGTGTGTGTGTTTGTGTGGGGGAGAGAGAAAAAGAGAGGGAGAGAGAAAGAGAAAGGGAGGGTAGGTAGGTAGGGGGAGGACTAAAATGAAAGAAGATGTGTGTGTGTGTGTTTATGTGTGGGGGAGAGAAAGGGCAGTGAGAGACGAAGATGAATACAAAGAGAGAGGGGAGCTGTGTGTGTGTGTCTGTGGGCAGGAGGTATGCATGCGGATTCAAGTTGTGTGAGAGTGTTTATTTGGAATCCACATGAACAGGTTGGTATTTTGGTCTCAGCGTTACAAACAACGTCAACATTAGTGTGATCACAGCCAAGGTCAGAAGCATCTTTAGTTATGCCGCTGTAGTAGTGCCAGTAGAACACACACACACACGCGTGCACGCCCCCCCCCCCCCCCCCACAAACACACACACACACACACAGAGTGTGTGCACCCGTACCCATATGTGTGCACTATTGCACCACTGTTAGTCGAGTAGGGGGTCATATCTGATGCAACCACTAGAAATGGAACTGGTCTGTCAAGGAGCCTGCTGGGGTCAAGGAATGGCTCGTAGCCAGAAGGCTAGAAAACATATCCTCTCTCTCTCCACCCCTCGCTCTCCCTCTCCCAATCTTTTTATGTTTCAGTCTTCATCTCTTCGCCCCCCTCCTCCTCACCCCTCCCTCTCCCCTCCTCTCCTCTCCTCACCTCTGTCTATCTCTCCACCTCCCTCCTCCTCTCTCTCCCCATGGAATGGTCGAGGGGTGAAAGCCAAAGCATAAAAATGTGCTGTCTCGTCTCCACACCAGCACACAGGCGCACACACACACACACACACACACACACACACACACACACACACACACACACACACACACTTTAACATGCACACACACGCGGGTGTACGCCCCCACACACAGACAGACACACACACACACACACAGACGCACACACACAAACCTGTGCACTCCTTCTGACAGGGTGCATCAACATAGATCCAGGAGGTCGGCGCAGGACAAAGGAAAAGGACAGGAGAGAGAGAGAGAGAGAGAGGGAGAGAGAGGGAGAAGTGGAGAAATTATTTATCTCCTGCTGCTTCCCCTTCGCACCGCAGCACTCAGGCTGTCCTGCTCTCCTGACATGCACAGCAACTGACTGCTGTCTCAGACTCCAAAGAACCAACAACCCACCGTGAGAGGTCTAAAAAAATACCACCAAGACACAAGGAAGTCCCACATTTTAGGTTGCAAGTTAGAAAGGCCTTCATTTTCTATCAGTGCATACACATTAAGAGCGGTCTATTTTAAGGTCTGACTGCTGATTGAAATCCAGAGAGAGAAGAAGCAGAGTGACCGTGGACGACACTCTCAGTCACCCATCCTCAGCGGGGGTGAAGATAGAGGCGTGGAAAAAGATCTTATCTGTCAGTTAGCGTCCCGGGCAGGATCAACTTTCCCCTCATCTGCTACGTCAGTATTCTAAAAAAGATCACTAGAGTATGTCAGACAGCTCGACACACCACAGCTCCACGTCAGCACAGGGAAATCATTGACCGATGCCCATTCCGTTCGGAGATAGAGTTGTGTATTTACAGATGTGGTGAAGGACCACATGTTCTTATCCAACGTGAGTTATTATAGAGTGAATGTATTACAATGCCAGGCAGACAATACAGAACATACTGTATATGCACTGAGACTGGGAATGCAACTGTCCACATGTATCCTCCCAGCTTTAATCCACATGCAGCTCTTGTAGGACAGATGTAAACTGGCTTCAAACTAATGCAAGCCAGCATCTCTGGCTTTCCCTGTTTGCTTGGATGGTTCCCCAACAAAGGGTTCAAATCAAGGAGGAAAACTTTGGGCAGTGTCTGCTCTCATGGTTGCATGCAATTTTACAAGCAAACTTTTATCCAGGATAAATTAACATTCTAAACGTTCCTGTGCTGCAAGTGATGCTGAGCTTATATATGCTCGACGACTGCTTTTCAAAAGTGCACATTAACAATAACAGCATTAGCACCAGCGGGGACTGCTATGTGATGACGCCAGGTATCCCTTATCAAAGGCTTAAGACCAGTAGGAGCGCTATCTGCACGTTTTCAGTGGCACGGGATTTGCTTTGCTTTGCTGCCATGAGCTCCGATAGGTGTGCGCCGTTCGGATTGCCTCGTGCCTTTCAACTGTTCTGATGCAGAACAGACACCAAAGCGCAGGCGAAGTGCTCTTCACGGAGTAACGGAACGTGCCTTCATACCGCTCTGAGCTCTCCTGAGTGGCTTACAACACGCAGCTTCTTTGTTTTTTTTTTGTTTTTTTTTTCTTGTTTCTGTTTCTGCCGTGACAGAGCTGTCATCGCCTCGGCGTTGCCCTCAGTTTCGACTCAGGGCCAAAGTGAGACGGTGATGACAATCTGAGTACAGGCAAGTCAGCGTGTCATTTGCATCTTTTTGTGCGGCGTATTGTACGCTTCTACAAGACGCCTGCTTTGTTTACAGCGCCTCATATTTAGCCTGGGGCCTGTCAGCAAGCGAAGGCCCTCTGGAGCCTGGTCCATGATTGACCCCCCCCCCCCCACACACACCCCACATCATTTTCCGCACGAAGCATCAAAACATTTTTTCGCACGTCATATCATTTCATGGGAACAGTCGAAAAAAAATGCCCTAATCCTTGCTATGACAAAGGGGTATACACGTAGATGATTTTGCCATGTCATTGAAGAAAATGAAAAGGCCTGATTGATTACATAGTCAGAAAAAATAAATCTTATCACTTATTGTATCACTGATCTTCACATAGCTACAAATGATTCTATGCAAATATGTATCATCCCTTAAAAATGAAAAGTAAAATGCTTGGTGGAGGACACCAGGACTGGCAGATAATCTTGTCTCTGCTTTCTCTCTCTCGCTCTCTCGCTCTCTCTCTCTGTCCCTCTCATCTCCCTCCCTCTCTCTCTCTCCCTCTCATCTCTCTCCTCTCTCTGGATTGTTCAGCTGGGGTGGCTGCTGTGTGTAGGAGTGAACAGAAAGCATGTCAAAATATAGGGCATGCAGTGTGGGGTGAGGATCTGTGTGTGAGAGTGTGTGCGATTGTGGTGCGTATTTGAGTGTGTGTGTGTGTGTGTACTGTATATGTGTGTGTGTGTTTTGTGATCTATCCCAGTGTCGGTCAAAATAGCTTGTGTGGGGTGAGGATTTGAGTGTGTGCGTTTGTGTGCATCTTGAGAATTGTTGCAGCGAGGTGATACGTTGTGGTGCATATTTGAGTGTCTGTGTGTGTCTGTGTGTGTGTGTCTGTGTGTGTGTGTGTGTGTGTGTTTGAGTGTATGTGTGTGTGTGTGTGTGATGGATCCATCCCAGTGTCGGTGGAAATAGCTTGGATCCCCTCCAGGTTGGTGGAGATGAGCAGTCGCCTCTGTAAATAGGCCCAGCGCCCATCTCCAGCTCTGCATCCTGCAGCATGGACTCAGTCCAGTGGTTCTCAGTGCTCCAGCCCCCCCCCCCCCTCTTCTCCCCTTCTCCCTATTCGCCAAACCGTCTGTCACTCACGGACTGTGTCCAATCTCTCCAGCCGGGGGGAAACGTATGCCCACGCTCCATTTTCAGCTCCAGAACTCTATATGTTCCATAAGACCCACCCTCTGGGGAGTCTGAGCCCAGGCCTGCGCTGCACTGCTCTGCTCCAGAGGCAGCAGGAGTAGAACCTCCACTACTGCCTGCTAGAGGGCCAGCCTCTGGCCTCATTTAAGGCACAGGCCTAAGTGTGAGGTGTTTGTGTGTGATGAGAGAGAAAGATAAATAATCTGCGTGTGTTTCTGTCTGTGTGTGTGTGTGTGTGTGTGTGTGTGTGTGTGTGAGAGAGAGAGAGAGAGAGTCAGTGTGTCAGTATGTGTTTGTTTCATTAGAGTGTATGATCTGGTCTGGTATATGCTGTAAGTGTGTCAAAGATATGATGAAGTCTGATTTGTGTGTGTGTCTGTGTGCACAAATGTATATGTATACATAATGCAAGGTGTGCATGTGTGTGTTAGAAAGGCTGTGTGTATGATGGTGTGTGTGTTTGTGTATGGTATAAGAAATGATAAGTGTATGATTTGCTTGTGTGTATGTGTCTGTTGTGTATGTGTGTGTTGTGTTTGGGGCGTCGTGGAGGGTGACAGGAGCGCGCGCTCCCTCCGCAGCAGGTGTGCCCGGACTGATTAGAAGCACCACTGTCACCATGGCGTCTCCACGGCGTCTCCACGGCGTCTCCATGGCATCGGCACAGCTCTGATCAGTGCACAACAATAGCGTCAAAAGTTTTACCCCGCAAAGCGCTTCAAACACTCGTTTGAATTACATAACAATGAGCGAGAGACTCACACGCAGAGAGAGAGAGAGAGAGAGAGAGAGAGAGAGAGAGAGAGAGAGAGAGAGCAACACTGCAGTGGCTCCCTATAAACCCCTTTCAGAATGATCAAACCCTTGTCTTACGGTGAAACACACACACACACACACTTAACTAACAGGAAAGGTGTAGAGAGAGGGAGGGAGAGACAGAAAGAGGCTTCCTCTTGTGTCTTAGCTTTTGAACATTGGCACATTTTTAACCCTTTCAAATGTCATGAGAGGGACACAGAAGAAAGACTTTAAGAACAGAGGAACTCGATCGCATTTACAGTATCAGACCACATAGCTTGATATGTTATTCACGCACACACATACACACACATACACATACACATACACAGCAGTGTGTGAACAGACTCTCATTATGAAGCATGTGCAGGCAGTCTTTCGGAAGACAGTGATGCATTATTCCTGTGAGTACAGCATACGTTTGGGTGAGGGAGAAAGAGAGAGCTTCTGTAAGCCCACAACCACACACACACACACACAAACAGACACACAGTCACACACACACACACACACTCACACACACACACACTCACACACACACACACACACGCACACACATATACACACACACGCACACTCACACACACACACACTCACACACATAATCACAGACTTAAACATAATAACACACAAACATTTAAAGGTAATGTAAATCCTGTCACACGTATATAACCTCTATACAAAGACACACACAGCACACACGCTCACACACAAATCAGACCCACACACATTCACAGAAACACAGACCAGGCACAGATACTGTATGTATGTATACACATACACGTACGTCCACACACACACACACACACACACACACACACACACACACACACACACACACACACACACACACACAAAGTGCAGATAGGAGTGAGGCAGCGCTATCGGAGGTTTGCAGCCTGTCCGCTGGCTAGCAGTGATTGGTGGCCTCCCTCTGTGTAGTTCTGTGTAGTCCTCACAAGAAAAGCCCTCTGGCCCCAGGGTGTCTGTGTGTGTCTGAGTCTGTGTGTGTTTAGCAGGATTGTGTTTGCATTTCGAGGGGGCAAAGGATGGGGAATCATGTGTGTGTGTGTGTGTTTTAGGGGTTTGGGTGTTCCTTTATGTGTTTGTGTGTGTGTGCGGGTGCGTGTGTGTGTGTATGTACAGTGAAATGTAGTGTGTGTGTGTGTCTTGAAGGGGGTCTTGTGGGGGCTGTAGTAGTGGGCTGTAGTGTGGGGGTTTGTGTAGTCTGTGTGACGGTGATTGGAGTGGAGTTATTATGTGAGTTAGTGCGTGTGTGTGTGCGGGGGAGCAGACGGGTTGGGGGGGGGGGTGCGTGAGGTGTAGGGAGAGTGGTCTCAGGAGAGAATGCAGAAGACAGCCTCTCTCAAGCTGATAGGATCTACAGCCCTGCAAAGTGGGCCAAGACTATGCACACACACACACACATACACACACACACACACTCTCACACACACACCACAGAGAGAGACAGAGAGACAGGTTAGACTTTTAAAAGCTTTGGAGGATAGCCTGTTTGTGTGTGCGTGTGTGTGTGTGTTTTGGGGGGGGGGGGGTGCGCAAGTGTGTTTCTTGCTGTGCTTTCACAACAGGCATGTCTACATACGTCAGTGAGAGGCAGAGCGAGTGGAGTGGAGTGGTGCTGTGTGTGTGTGTGTGTGTGTGTGTGTGTGTGTGTGTGTGTTGTGTGTGTTGTGTGCTTGCCCTCGCCCATGTGATGAACACACAGCCACTGAAGAGCACTTCACGCCTCAGCTCCACGGCCCCTCTCGTCGCCTGACCAGCACCTGCACCGCCAAACTGGATACGGCCACGTACTCAGGCAAATAATCACACAGCACACCCACAACACTTCAGCCACCTAACAACATCACGCCAAACCTCCTGACCGTGTGTGGACTGTTACATACAATGCTCCATCTCCCAGCTTGTTACACATAAGATACTCTCAAGGTATACTCAAATGACATAAAGTAGGCCAAGTGTGTATGTGTGCGTGTTATTAAACAAAACAAAACAAAACAAATGTAACTCCTGGCACCTGACAGACCCCCATAGAGATGAGGCAAAGGATGGTTGCCTCAGCAAAGGATGGTTGCCTCCAGTGTCTCCTGTCAGTCTTGCCATGCACGGAGAGCCCACACGGTTTAGTTCAGTTGTTCGGTTTTGTTTGTTATGTCTTTTTGGGGGATTTGTTATCTTTTTTCATGAAATACTGGCTGGTGCTTCCAACTCCAAACGGTTTGGTTTGGTGTAAATGCAATCAAGTGTGAGTCACTTCTCCTAGTGTGACTACAGGTGATTGGCTGGCTTAAAACTAGAGAAAACAAACACAAACCCACTTGCTGTGGAGCCAAGCTATCCCCCTCCCTCTAGGCTGATCAAGCTTGAGAAAAAACTCCTTTCCGGAGTACCCCAACGCCGTTCTTATTCGTCCACGCAAAGAACCAACTCCTGCTGCAGCAACGCATTTGAATACCTCACACAGTGTCCACGCCATCGCCAGTTCCCCCATCACCCATTAGCAGTTCCCCCATCATAGCAGTTAAAGGGACAGCCCCACCCCTACTGAGGGACCGTCAGCTGCACACGTAAGGACGCAGCAGGTGCCACTAATCAACAAAGAAATAAACTAAATATAAATGTCAGTTGCCTATGCGTTGTTGTGTGTAACAGTCCTCAGAACAGCATCAGCCTTTGTGCCTTTTTCGAACCATTTCAACCAAACCACACCAAAAAGAAGCACAAGTAATCGCACTGCTGTCTCCCTGAAAGACACCAGTCGATGAATGTTGAAACTTAAAATACCATATAGTTTCAGAACGACTGTTATCGTCGGAAACCCCCAATGGCCTGCCTACATCCTGTTCCCCTAGTCCCCCTGAGCGCGGCGAGTAGCATACCAACAGCACATTAACCTTCAGAACCTTTGGCGGCACCCTGCACATTTTTGTTGTCGCTACCTTCACCGGAGATGACTGAGAGAGTGCCATGGAGAATTAGCCATGGCAACCCATGATGAAGGTGATGAGTGCAGCCCTCTCACTCTCTGGGAGTGGGCACAGGCTGCATGCCAGGACTCCCAAACAATAGCCCGAGGAAACAGAAAGAGAGAGAGAGAGAGAGAGAGAGAGAGAGAGAGAGAGAGAGAGGGGGAAGCATGCCAACGGCAAAGACAATGGGTATGGCAGTATGGCATACCGCGGGCATAGATAAAGGGGCACAGGCGTGCCCGTGGCTCTGGGCGAGTGGGCAGAGGCGTGCAGGCAGATGCGGCTGTTTGTTTTCACTTGGGGGGGGGGGCCTTCTCACGAGCAGCAGGAAACAAAAGCAAATGCAAACATACCATCTCTCTTTCTCTTGTTTTTTCTCTCTTTCTCTTGTTCTTTCTCTTTCTCTGCCTGTATTTGACATTTCTGGGTTTTTTGGCG
>NC_045152.1:19627324-19647324 GCF_900700415.2 Clupea harengus
GGCTGAAGGGCACAGTGGACCCAAAGCTAATATCACAGGCAGTCAGGCAGCACACACACACACACACACATATAGATACACACACACACACACACACACACACACACACACACACACACACAAACACACATAGATACACACACACACACACACAAACACACTCACAGTCGCCTACACATATACAGAGGCAAACACACACAAACACACAGATACACTCTCTCTTTCTCTCTCTCTCACACACAGGCATACACACAGACACATACATACAAACACACAAACACAGATACACACTCACTCTCTCTTTGTCTCTCTCACACACACAGGCATACATACACACACACACACACAAACATATACACACCAGTCACATCTTAGCCAGTGACGCCTTTTGCAAGCACACCTCCATGCCTCCCCCCGCCCCCACCCCGGAGGCCAGCTTTATGAGAACTCTCTGCAAACCGCCCCGGTGACACCAAACACACGGAGCCCCCTCTGCCGACGGTGTGCCTGCCTGGCTGGGCCACTCACACAGCGTTGTCCATACCATATATCACCATATATCACCGTTCCCCTGCACTGCTGCACATCACAAGGTTGAGCTGAGGTGCACCGCGCGGCGCTAGTCCGCTAAATGGAAATTCACTGCCTGCTCTGGAAAGACGGCGAGGACCTATCACACAGGGCCCAGGCTGTGACCGTTACGCCGTCACCTAACCAAACTAGCTTTACCAGAACTAATCTCTAACCACATAACAGACTTAGCGTGTGCAGGCGTACGACTCTGCGTTCCTCTGTCTCTCACTCTCCCTCTCTCTCTCTCTCTCTCTCTTTCTTTCTTTCTCCCTTTTTTCTCTCTATCTCTCTGTGACTCCCCCCTACTCTCTCTCTCTCTCTCTCTCCCCCGACGCTGACGTTAAGCTGCCATACAAAAGCCCTGAGCTCATCTCCGTAGCGACAGCCCCTGCGCAGTTGAAAAGGTCGTCGCTTGGCTGGGTGAGCGAGAGAGAGGAGAGGAGAGGAGAGGAGAGGAGAGGAGAGGAGAGGAGAGGGAGGAGAGGAGACGCACCGTCACTCTCCACCTGCAGAGAGATGCCAGGAAGATAGAACGGAGGGTTGCTGCGGCTGTGGCTCTTATCGGCAGAGTAATCTGCTTCATCTATCACCCGCTGCTGTACGTTTGGGCGCCGGAGCTATCCGGAACAAAAAGGGACGAGCGCTGGAGTCTGTAGCCAGTGTCTGTAGGCCAGGAGGCTGGCCATGTTAGAAGAAGGACAGGGCTCAAGGCTGGGGTGTGTGTGTGTGTGGGGGTTTCAGCCAGGTGTAGGGGACGTTCAGTCAGACAGGGACACAGCTGACTGCTCCACTTATACACACAGGCACGGGCACTAGTGTCCTCTAGTGAGAGAGAGAGGGAGAGAGAGAGAGGGAGGGAGAGGGAGAGAGAGAGAGAGGGAGGCGAGTGTCAGAGGGAGAAAGAAAGAGGGAAAGAGGTGAGAAAAGGCGTGACAGAGAGAGAGAGATGGAGATGGGGAAACGGAGAAATAGGATTTGAGAGAGAGAAAGGGGGGTGGGGGGGTTTGCTCTGCGGGGGGAACATGACCTTCAGTCTTCCCCCAAGAGCATCCTGTCCCTGTATGCCACACGCCACAGTCCCGGTGTGAAGGCAGGGCCGTTGCAGGCCATTTGTGTTGGAGGAGATTAGACCCTAAATCAAGCTGACTGCAATTATTTGGCAGCCCCTGCTTTGCATCCTCTTCATCAACAAAAACCAAAAAGTGGACGTTGACCTTCAACACACTCACACTCACATACACACGCACGCTCATACACATGCACACACACTCACACTCACATACACGCACGCTCATACACATGCACACACACTCACACACACACGCACGCACATACACATGCACACACACTCACACATAGACACACAAATACGTATACACACATGTACACACACCTCCCCACCCACACACACACACACACACACACACACACAGACATACAATCTGACTTGACACATTTACACTCAACCATCCCTGTCCTCTTTTGCGCTCTCTCTCTCTCGTGCTTTCATCCCCCCTCTTTTCCTCTCATCCCTCTTTCTTTCTTTTCCCTCTATCCACCTCTCCCCCTCTCTCTCTTGATTGCAGAGAGAATCTCATAAGGTGGGAGGAAAGAGGGAGAGAGAGTGAGGGGGGTGGGGGACGGATGAGGAGAAGTGTTTCTGACAGAGCAATCCCATCGCCCATTGCCTTACAGAGTATTTCCTCCCTCTCTCTATCTCTATCTCCCTCTCTCTCTATCTCTCTCTCTCTCAGCCACGCTCTCTTTTTCTCTCCCTGTCTGGTTCTTTCTGCCCCTCCCTCTCTGTCCTCCTCCCCCGCACCCTGCTAGAAATATGGCCTCACGGTCTGTCTGTCTGTCATGTGGACTGGTCTGTCTGTCTGTCATGTGGACTGGTCTCTCGCATGTTGGGTTGCCTCTCTACTGCAGTGACAGGGTGACGGTGACGCATGGCAACGGTTCACTTGGAAACCTGATGGACCGCTAGCTGGACCAACCAGAGCCTGCTAGCCGGAAACTCCTGACAGCTAAATACTCCAGGCTTTCCATTAACTGTTACTAGACAGCAGGTAATCCCCATAGCACTGCTAACTAGCACGGATGGCTATCTGTAATTGGGGAAATGCTACTTGCTACTTGCGGCTAGCTAACTGCTGGTTGTCTGAGCTGAGGGTTAAAAGGGCAGCAGCAGCACAGAAGCCCAAGGCCTCATTAGTACCATGGGCAGGCCCTCTCCCACCGTACCTGTTTTCTCAGCTGGGTGAGGTAGGCTTGGAAAATCAATGGCAGGACTGCCTCACCATAACGACCTCCATTTTTCCTCTACTGCTACCGCACTCTCACTCCCACTTTATCTTCCTACACCCTCTCTCTCTTGCTCTCGCTCTCGTTCTCTCGCTCTCTTGCTCTCTCTCTCTCTCTCTCTGTCATCGCTCCGTCCAACTCTTCTCTAATTTCACCTACGTACTATCAGTGTATCTATGACTGAAATGCTTTTAGTGTTAGTGGCTTTAGCCACAGATGGATTTTCAAAAAGGGGGGGAAATACCAAGCCACCATAACACACACACACACACACACACAGACAGACACACACACACCCTGACCTGTTCCTCACGTAAAAGAGGTGCAATTGATAAGAACCAAGCGTGGCAGTGAGGCAGTGATGGAGAGGAGAGAGAGAGAGAGAGAGAGAGAGAGAGAGATGAAAAAGAGAGAGAATATATACAGAAAGGAGGGGGGAGATGATAGAGGGGGGAAGATAGAGAAAGGAATAAAAGGATGATGGAGAAGGAGAGAGAGAGGGAGAGGGAGACAAACTGACAGAGAGAAAAAGAGAGAGAATGGAGGGGGTAAGATGAGAGAGGCAGAAAGATAGAGAAATGAATGAAAGGAAGATGGAGAGAGAGAGAGAGAGAGAGAGAGAGAGAGAGAGAGAGAGGGGGGTGTCCATGAATAGAACATGAAGAGGAGTCGGGACAGCAAGGGCACCTTCCATGTGAAGCCCAAGGTGCCGTTGCAAACCCAAAAAGATTCCCTCGAATGAGAGAAAATAATCCCCTCAGTAGCGTATTCACACACACACACACCCACATAAACACAGCCCACCATTTGTGCCTCCCGCGCGCGCACGCGCACACGCACACGCACACGCACACACACACACACACACACACACACACACACACACACACACACACACACACACACACACACACACACACACACACACACACACACACACACACACACACACACACACACACATACACATACACATACACATACACATACACATACACATATACACACACACGAATATGTAAACATTCATACAGATACACAAACTCTCACCCACACACACTTTCTCTCTCTCTCTCTCTCGCTCTCTCTCTCTCGCTCTCTCCCACACACACCCCCACACACACACACACACACACACGGTGCCTGTCCTCTCCAGTGTGCTAGACTGGGCTCCCATTTGTTTGTCCTCAGCTCCTCCTCTAATTGTGTTTTAATGCCCTTTATCCTGCTGGTGGTGCGTGGCAACCTTGAGCCACACACACACACTCCACACACACACACACACACCCTCCTCCTCATCCCTCAGATTCGATCACTGAGCTCAAGCCCAGCCCAGCCCAACCCCTCAGGGATGCAGACAGAGCCAGGCAAACACCAGCAATAAACCATCACTCACACACACACACACACCTCTTCCTCTCTCTCTCTCTCTCTCTCTCTCTCTCTCTCTCTCTCTCTCTCACTTTCACACACACACACACACACACACACATATGCACTCACACACTCTCTCACACACACACACATACACAAACACACCCACACTCTCTCTTTCTCTCTCTCTCTCTCTCTCTCTCACATACACACACACACACACACACACACACACACACACGTACACATACACAAATATAAGCTCACTCTCAGAAAAAGACAAAATGTCGATGGTAGTGCATGAGCACCATGCAGCCATGCAAAGACAGGCACAGCTTTCTGAACAGCTAACACAGCTAACTGAACAGCTAACACAGCTAACTGTCAGCGGTGAGAGTCACATGCGACACGCCGCTCAGGAGTGTGGATGGGGCTGGTTTGGATGGAGATATGCAGACAGTGAGAGAGAAAGAGAAAGAGAAGGAGAGAGGCAGAGAAGGAGAGACAGAGGGAATGACAATGGCGAACGTGATGGAGAAAGAGAGAGAGATAGAGAGGGATGACCAAACCTGACATGACGGAGGGAGAGAAAACTGAATACTGGAATAAGAGAGCAAACCAAATGATGGAGAGAGAGAAAAGAACAATAGAGAGAGACAGAGAGAGAGAGAGAGAGAGAGAGAGAGAGAGAGGTGGACAGTGCTGCAGACCCAGGAGCTGCTCACACAGGCAGCATCCTCACCCACTCTCCCCTCAGGCAGGCATGGATGACACACATAGAGGTCCTGTCACATCTCTACATCACTCCTGTGTGTGTGTGTGTGTGTGTGTGTGTGTGTGTGTGTATGTGTGTGTGTGTGTGTGTGGCTGTCTGCATGTCTCTCTCTCTGTGTGTGTGTGTGTGTGTGTGTGTGTGTGTGGCTGTCTGCATGTCTCTCTCTTTCTCTCTCTATCTCTCTCTGTGTGTGTGTTTGTGGCTGTCTGCATGTCTCTCTCTCTCTCTCTCTTTCTCTATGTGTGTGTGGCCATCTGTATGTGTGCATGTCTCTCTGTCTCTCTGTGTGTGTGTGTGTGTGTGTGTGTGTGTGTGTGTGTGAGTCCTTGCGTCAATGTGTGTGAGTGTGTGTATGTGTGTGTGTATGCGCATATTTGGCTGAAGTTCAAGCCCACACTCAGTTTCCAAGGTCAACACTGCTGTGTCCACTGCACCAAGGTGAAAGGTGAAAGGTGAAAGGTGAAAGGTGAAAGGTTCATCTGTGGTTACGGTGTCCGTGAACAACAAGGAAGCTGCCGATAAAAAGAGAGCTTCAGAAAGAGAGACAGTACCAGAGAGAGAGAGAGAGAGACTGTACAACAGAGATACAGATAGGACAGAGAGAAAAAAGTGTGTGTAAATGGTGACTGACAGAGAGACAGTGAGTGTGTGTTTGGATACGCATGTCTACCATTGTGCAGACCGCAGTGGCAGTGTAGCAGACAGAACAAGAGGGAGAAGGAGAGAGAGAGAGAGAGGCAGAGAGGCAGGCATCCGGGTGACACTGCGACCGCTCCGCATCATCAATTAGCCCAGCTGAAGTGGCGACGAACGGCGACGAACGAGTGCAAACCGGTCTGCCTCACGGGGGGAAATAAATGGCCGCGGCCTTATTGAGCACGGAGTGCGCGCGCACACACACACACACACACACACACACACACACACACACACACACACACACACGTGGCAGCTAGCGTTTCAGGGCAGCCGCGGTCCCGTGTATCTGCTGCGGCGTTATTGATGAAGTCTGTCTCGCAGAAAATAATCCCCCCCTATACCAGCATTTGAGACTTCTCATTCCATCTGGAAGATCAATGTAAGCCATCCTGTGGACAGAGAGAGAGAGGGAAAGAGAGAGAGAGAGGGGAGAGAAAATGTGTGTGTGTGTGTGTGCCTGTGTGTGTGTATGTTTGTGTGAGGGAGGGAGAGAGAAACACAGAGGAGAAGAAGATGAGATAGTGAGGAGAAGAGAGGAAAGGAGAGGAGAGGAGAGAGATGGGGGTCAGAGAGAGAGAGAGATAGGCAGATCAAGAGAAAGAGGGTGTGAGGAAGAAGAGAGAAAGATGAGACAGAGGATGAAAGATGGAGTGAAAGGAGGGAGGAGGAGAGGAGCGAGGGGTGTGAGAAAGAGGAAGCGGGGGAGGAGAGAGACGGAGGCAGGGAGCGTCAGCGCGGTGTGGTGGCCTCAGCAGGAGGAGCACGGTGGGGAGAGGCTGAGATCAAAGAGTCCCCTCTGCTCCACTGGAGCGCAGGAGCAGGAAACCAGAGAGAGGGGGGAGGAAGAGAGGGGGAGCGGGAGAGAAAGACAGAGAAAGATTGAGGAAGGTAAAGAGAGAGAGTGGGAGAGAGACAGAGGGAGGCAGAGAGAGGGAGAGAAAGACTGAGAGAGACGGATGGAGAGAGACACAGGAAGAGAGGCAGAGAGATGGAGAGAGACAGATTGAGAAAGGCAGAAGGAGGGAGAGAGGGAGAGAACGACTGAGAGAGAGGGATGGAGCGAGACACAGGGAGAGAGGCAGAGGGATGGAGAGACACAGGGAGAGAGACAGAGGGATGGAGAGAGACAGATTGAGAAAGGCAGAGGGAGGGAGAGTAATAAACAGTGCAGTGAGTGGCATCAGAGAGAGAGAGAACAAGAAAAGAAAGAAAGAATGGAGGGGGTTTCAAGAGAGTGAGAGAGTGCAGTGCCAACAGAGCTAAAAGAACAGAGAAAGAGAGAAGGGGAGACAGACAGAGAAAGCGAGAGTGAGGGGGAGAGAGAGAGAGAGAGAGAGAGATAGAAAGAGACAGAGAGGGGGCGGTGGGTGTGTTGTCCTCTCACCTGAAGCACACTCTTCCCTGGTAACAGCAGTGAGCGCTAGACACTTTCACCCAGCACATCTCCCAAAATGCCCTGCCTCACTCGCACACACACACACACACGCACACACACACACACGCACACACACACGCACACACGCATGCACGCACGCACATGCGCTCACGCTCGCACGCACACACACACACGCACGCACGCACACACACACGCACGCACGCACGCACGCTTGCTCGCTCACTGGCGATGAGAGGGAGAGGATCCTGCGCTGGAATATCAAGCAGCCCTGCGCCCCAATTTTACAGCGCCTGCTCCTCTTCGCTCCTCTTCGCTCCTCTTCGCCCCTCTCCGCTCCTCTCCGCTCCTCTTCGCCCCTCTCGGCTCCTCTTCCCTCCTCCTCCAAGAGTGGAAACACTATTCCCAGGGTGCCGAGCACCGCGCTGCCAACGCGCTCTCATGCGCCAGGGAGCAAGCAGCCCACATCTCACACGGCACAGCAAAGCTGCTCTCAGACAAATCAGAGACGCTAATGTCAAGGCGACGCATGGCGCATGTTCATATAACCACTGATATGTGGTCAGTTACAACAGCACATGTGGGACAGAGAGACAATGACAAAGGGAGGAAAACTGATCAGAGAATATCCTAGTGTTTGTTGTGATGGTGGTGCGTCAGTTCTTGAAACAGTGGTGGCTATGTGGGATAAACAAATATTTCAGTCCCATTAAGTAACATAGCCAAACACTGACATCACTGACCTGACCTGCAGGAAGGGAGACAGACAGACAGCTGAGTCAAACATGTCCCTGCCGCCCTTGACCAGGACACAGACACCTACGCCTTCTCAGAGTTCAGAACACGAGTCAGTCAGCCGTCACAGTATTTACACCGCAGGAGAGCAGCTGTTCTGAGAACAGTAGTTTCAGGACAGAAATAGTCACAATGTGAGAGGCTGTGTTGTGGTTGTTTATCATAGATATCATGATCTGATGTCTGTTAGCTGCTCTACTTCAGCAAAGCCCCCCAGTGGCTGCTTTGGGTACTGTAGTATGGCCTCACCTCCCACAGAATGTGAGTCTAAGACAACACCTCAGACAGAGATGCTTCTTAGGCACACACATGCTCTCTCTCACCCACTCAAAAAGACACACATACACACACACACACACACACACACACACATTGTTTGAGGCAGAGGCTTTCTTCTCTTCTCTCACATACACTCTCTCTCTCTCACACACACACACACACACACACTATTTTAAGCCAATCCTCTCTCTTCTGTCTTTTCTCCCTCCTCTCTCTCTTTCTTTCTGCTCTCTTCTCTCTCTCTCTATCTCTCTCTCTCTCTCTCTCTCGTGTGCTCTCCTGTCCCCCTGCCTCCTCCTTTCCTCCCTCTGTTTCTCTTCTTTCTTTCTTTTTTCCTCCCGCTCATTTTCTTTCTCCTCCACCCTCCCCTCTCTCTTCTCCTCTCCTCTCCTGTCATCCCTCTCTCCTCTCTCCTCTCTCCTCTCTCTCTCCTGACTGGTTTGAAGCGGTACAGCTCAGAGGGAGCTGCTGGAGTATGCACTGCCCTGGGCGCTGTTGGCACAGATGAAACGAAACAAGCATCCGGCCTCTGCCTCCTCAGGGAGGACCGGGCAGGGCCCTCTCTCTCTCCTTTTCTCTCTTTCTCTCTCTCTCTCCCTCGCTCTCTCTCTCCCTCTCTTTCTCTCCTCCTTTTCTTTGTAACACACACACACACCACCATATTCTCTATCTCCCTCTTTGTCATTCTGACTCTGTCTCTCTGCCTCGCCCTCTCTCACTGTCTCTCTCTCTCTCCTGCTCTCCCTCACTCGCTCTCTCTCTCTCTCTCCTGCTCTCCCTCACTGTCTCTCTCTCTCTTGCTCTCCCTCACACTCCCTCCATCTCTGTCTCCTCTTATCCCTTTAACTCTGGCTTTCATTCTCTCTCTCTCCCTCTCTCTCTCCCTCCCTCTATCTCTCCCTCCCTCTCTCTCCCCCTCCCTCTCTCTCCCTCTACACTAGCCCCCCCCCCCCCCACCCTCTGCGTCTCTCATTCTCTTGTTCTCCCTGCCTGCCGTCGCCATGTCAACAGCGCCAGGTTTAATCATCTAAAAGGGCACGGTCCTTAGCCTCCACCAGCTAGAAGCAGGAGATGGGCAGGCAAGGAACAGGCAGACAGAAGGAAAGAAAGAAAGAGAGGAATGTTGTCTGTCAAGTTCTTTTTTTGGGAGGTTTAATTGCTGGATTTGTTTCCGAGGCGCCATCCTCTCCCTCCATTCCCCAATCACGGCACCATTGTTGTTGTGTCAGAGAGGAGAGTCTGCACCTCGTTGCGGAGGCAGGAATGCAGGGAGAGAGGCACGGAGCGTGCTGAGTGAGGTCCAGCTCTACTGTGTGAGCCTGCCTGCATCAGTAGCAGCCAGCCATCCCATAATATCACTGTGATACTGAGTGCACCTGCTCCCTGTTGTGTGAACGCTCATAAGATAAGCATGCAAGGAGTATTGCTGTACGCAGACAAAGGTGGATGCATACATACACATACACATACACACACACACACACACACACACACACACACACACACACACACACACACACACACACACACACACACACACACAAACACAAATGAAAGGTGTTTCTAGATTGGCAGTGTGTAATCAGCTGGGCCGGTTCTGACCCAAACACCGTAGGAGAACGAGTCCTTCCCAGGTTTCCTGCCGCGTGAACGCCCTCCCACTTCTGTGGCCATAGCTGCAGCTCGGCTCGGCTCCTGATTGCTCTCAGAATGCGCCGTGCGTCGCTCTGTGAGTCCGTTCCCCCCAAAAGGTCAGTGGGGCTTTGTGACTGCTGCCAGTCAGTGACGTCTCCGGGCGATAGCCAATGACGGTGGCCTAGAGAGAGACAACCCCCCCCGCCCCCCTTTCCTGGCCATCCAATCCGGTTAGAGTCTCCAGAGACTGCCGTCAGCCCGGCAGACAATTCTGGGCATAAAAACAGATAGCGTCTCCATCATAAGTGACCGCAGCCAAAATAGAACACCAAACAGGAGCTGAAACATCCCTCCTTCATTTTCTGTTTGATGTGGCCTGTGAAATCCATTAACAGAGACTTATCTCATTCACTATCACAAGCTACTACGGAAGCGAGCCTCGCCAGTCAGTGACTCACACCGGATCAGCTGAAGCTGAATTTGCAGATGAAAAATACGCCCCCCCAACACATACACACACACACACACACACACACACACACACACACACACACACACACACATACACACATACACACACACACCCTTTCTCTCCCTCTTCCCTTTTTCCATTTTGTCGAATGTGAGACACGAGTGGCTCAGCTGTGTTAGAACTAGTGAGTCGATGGATAAAAGGTGAAAAAGAGGTGCAAAAAAGGAAGAAAGGATGAGTTCACATTAGAAGACTGTGTGTGTGTGGGGGGGGGGGGTGTAAGGATAGGAGAGGGTTTGTGAATGTTGTGGATATTTTGGGAGACTTGTTATCTGCACCAGGAGGAAACTGTGGCGTGTTGAGTTGCAGTATGTATGTGTGTTTGTGTGTGTGTGTGGCGTGTTGAGTTGCAGTGTATATGTGTGTGCCATCCATTATTCTGACTGGCAATGATTGCAGAGGTGAGAGGTTTAATCATTTCAATTCATTATACACCACTTCTGCAATGAACCTCATCGCCAGCTACACCAGAAAATGCTTTGGATACTACAGTACAGATACACAGTACCAAACTGGGACTGTCAATCAAAGCGTGGTTAGGCCTTAGAGATCTGGTTGGTACTGATGATGTGCTGTTTGTGAAACGTATCAGTCACAATGTTGCAGTGCGAGCTGTTATCTTCATTGACATTCCTGTGTCAAACCACTCACTGGCTGCTCATGTTGTATATAGATGGTAAACGCTGCACAGTAATTCTTCAGATAACCTTCAGGTGGCAATTGTGATTCAAGACACTTCTGTCCATCCATAACAAAGCAAACATCTTTTGTGTCCTCCCCGTTACTGTAGAGAGAGAGAGTGGTAAAAGCAAGCAATATTCTGAATACATGTAATCTGCAGACCAATTTTCTGCAATTCTTTCAAGGGCCTGTTAAAAGAAAACAGCAAACCCCTGCTACCCTAAACAGCCAACAGAGGCTGAATATGAACTAGAGAGGATGCCAAGGTTATGGAAGTATGGGGAGGGGGTTGGGGAGTGTGTTTGTCTGTCTGTCTGTCTGTCTGTCTGTGTGTCTGTGTGTGTGTGTGTGTGTGTGTGTCTGTGTGTCTGTGTGTGTGTGTGTGTTGTTGTGTTTGTGTGTCTGGGGGGGGGGGGCAATGTACAGAGTCTCCTGCTCTTGCATTTCCAGTGAACTCCCTCTGCATGCATAATGAAGGAGGGGTAGACTTAACACAGGGATCTAACACAGAAACTCCGGGTGGAGCACTCATACCCAATCCTCCATCAAAAAGAAAGGGAAGAGAGGGGGGAGAGAGAGAGAGGTATACAAATGGAGAGGTAGAGTGGTGGAGAGTGTGAGAGAGGCGCATAGAGAATATACAGAATGAGATTGTAATGGGGAGAACAGAAGGAGGTTACAGAGAGGATAGAAACCAGTTGGAGAAACGGAAGAGAGAAGAATAAGAGGAAAGAAAGGGAGATTGAGGCAGTGATGGAGTGAGAGTGAGAAAGAGAGGTGAGAGAAATAGCAGTTCACAGCTGCCAGTGGTGATGATGCGATCAGCGTTGAATGGGGGATACAGTGGCTGTGTGTGAGATTGCCCATCAGACCAGCAGCACTCCAACCCCTCTCCGCCTGCTCCCCACCCCACCCCACCCCCAACTCACCATCCCCTGCATAAATTACACCCCCCATCCCCAACACACATACACACACACACACACACACACACACACACACACACACACACACACAAACATACAGGCCAAGGAGAGAGTCTGGGTAAGCCTGGTATGATGGGCATCTCTCCTGTCATGTCAAACTAAGCAAATCACTGAATTTGCAGGGCACGGCCACCTGTCACACACAGACACCATAAGACATAAGACTGAGGAGCTGGGAGATGAGATAAGAGACTAACCACAATCTTTCATCTTTAAAGATGAGATGACAGACTAACCCCAATCTTTCATCTTTAAACCCCAAATGCAAATGGTCTATAGGCATCCTTGGAAGACGACTCGGATCAGCCCCTGATAGGCCTCCCTCCCTTCTCAAAAAGGTTTCCAAACAACAGAAAGAACATACTCTTAATCCTCACATAAACATTCCAAAACCGGGTATTTACTCCCTTAAAATCAACACAATTTGACACCTCCATCACGTTTGACTCCAATGATCTACCCGTAGAGCCCTCATCATCATGGCCATGCTCTTAATCTCAGAGTAGAAAACAGTTGGAGTCTTAAGAGCAGTGTGACTCTGGTGACCATGCCCCTAGCGGGTCACCCAGGCCTCTGCTCCTCACCACCCCCAGTGCCCTGCACCCCTCACTGGCCTGTCCGAGCTGCAGAGCCTCCCTCTGTCAATCCTCCTGTGGGCTTATTTGGGTCATTGTGTAAACAAGAGCAGACGCAGTATGCATGCTAGCGAGTAGCGCCAGTAGAGCAGGAGAATCCTCGTGGGAGGTGCAGAGCTTCTGTTTGAGGAGGGCAACCGTGCTCTAGGCACAGAGAGGAGGAGGGGAGGGAGAGAGAGAGAGAGAGAGAGAGAGAAAGATAGAGAGGGAAAGAGAGGGTGTGTTGGTAATGGAAGGAGAGAGAGTAACAAATATGGAGAGACGTGGAAGAGAACATGGGAGTGAGAGAGAGGGGGAGCGAGCGAGAGAGAGAGAAAGAGAGAGAGAGAGAGAGAGAGAGAGAGAGAGAGAGAGAGCAAACGAGGAACATGAAAAATGCTGCGGTTTGATGGGACCAGTCAGGCTGCGCTCCCCTGACAGCATAAGCCAGCACTGAGGCAGAGAGATAGAAACAGCCCCACAGCACCGCCTCACAGGTGACGCACTTGCCTTTTATAGAGCCAGGGAATGCACACACACACACACACACACACACACTCCAAACACACACACACACACACACACACACACACACACACACACACACACACACACACACACACACACACACACACACACACACACACACACTCCAAACACACATCCAAACACACATTTCTCTCTCTGTGTATGCTACATACATTCATATGCAGAGACACTGCAGAGTACACCCCCACACACTACCCAGGAGGCCTGGAGCCCACTGATCAACAGAAAGAATACCAAACTCAATACCAGACCTCACAACATCTCAACGTCTCCCACACTCATTTGAAGCTTTACTCAGTTTATTCACCTGGGATGGATTATACAACTAAAAACTTTTTGTATAAAATGCTGTACACTTTACCTCACTTTACCTGCCTTCACTGGTATTTTTTTTATTTTTGGGGGGTTTGTGTGTGTACCCTGGAGGAGCATGAGGTTTTTCAGACCAAACTGGAAGTTATGTCAATCATGTTAGAAATGTTACTATGTTAATGAGTCTTACTTATATTAATGAGGGTCAATTGTTTTAGTGGATTTTCTAAACTGATTTTATTATTCTGTTCTCGACAAATTCAAAGATGAACTAGAAAAACAAGACTATGTGTAACACAAAAACAAGAAGGGTGTATCACAAAATGTGAGTCATAACTCTAAAATGCTCACTCCCTCTTTTTTGTTTTTGTTGTTTTCTCTCTCTCTCTCTCTCTCTCTCTCTCTCTCTCTCTCTCTCTCTCTCTCCCAGTCCCTATCTGGAGTCATGCAGTCCTTCAGAGAGCGGAGCGGTTTCCATGGCAACCAGCACTGCTACCAGCAGGACTCCCATGAGTTCTCACACCTGGAGAGCTACAGGCCCCACCACCAGCAGCACCCCGGCCAGAGCAGACAGGGATATGAGACACACCCCCTCTCATCCACGGGCATACCGCCCACCAGAGCGCCCTCAACAAAAGACTGCTATGGCCAGCAGGGCTACCCAACATACATCAGTGCCGGGGGCAACAGCAGCACCACTGGCTCTGCTGCAGAGAAAAAGCCCTCTTACCATGAGGGCAAAGTGTCTGGCCAGCATCTCCAGGCAGGGTATGGCAACCACATGGGTGGGCAGGGGGGCTACTCAGCCCAGTACCTGAGTGAGGGCCACCTGCAGCAACAGAAGTGGGAGGACACGGCACCCCAGCTGGCCCCATACGAGCAGGACATGGTGGGCCGCCTGGAGCCGGGAGGAGGGGGCAGTGGCGGTGGAGCTTCCCAGTACCTGGAGCAGGGCATTCTGGGTATATCCCAGAGTCACTGCCACCTCCCCAGCCAGCCGTCCGCCCCCGTCTACACCAGCTCCCATCAGCAGAGCTTGGCTCCGTCCCCCCTGATGTACCCCCAGAGCCACATGCACTTCCCCCCTCAGCACGCCCAGCCCCCACCTCCGGCTTCCTCATCTGCCTCCTCCGCCTCCTCCTACATGGACAAGTGTGCCCCCATGCCCCATGGCTACAAGGGCTACAGCATGCCTCCTGGTCCGCAGTACAGCCGGCAGCTGGGCAACCACAGCGGGCTGAAGCCCAGCAGCTACCGACCTCAGAACAACTACAGCTACCAGCCGCCGCTGTCCCGCAGTGGGTTCGAGCAGCAACAGCAACCCGTGCCTCTCCAGGGCATGGCTGGCTCCCAGGAGGGCATGCAGAAGTTCCAGCACTTCCAGCACGGCCAGACCCAGCAGGGCTACTGCATGCCCGACATTCCAGTCCGTTCCCCGGAGCAGTACTACCAGAACTGCAGCCCCAGCTCCAGCCACTCCCCGGCACGGTCGGTGGGCCGGTCTCCGTCCTACAGCTCGACGCCGTCCCCACTCATGCCCAACCCCGAGACGTTTCAGTACAGCCAGCCACCAACCCCCATCAACCCCACGGCTACCGTTTCCTCCTCCTCTTCCTCCACTGGTGCTCTGCAGGACCAGGGCATGCTGATGCCCCCTCACACTCACCCTTCCTCCGGGGTCAACCACCAGTCCCAGAGCTACAGTGGCTCCATGAAGGACCGCTTCTCAGAGAAGCTGCTCTCCAACCCCAGCCTGTGGAGCCTCAACGCCCTCACCTCCCAGGTGGAGAGCATCTCCAACAACGTCCAGCAGCTCCTACTGTCTGAGGCCCTTATGGCCAATAAGAAGGGGAGCAAACGAGGGAACCCCAAAAAGGGAGAGGAATACAGGGGGCAGCTGAGAGGGCTGGATGACTCCTGCCCTGATGGTCAGCAGCATGGCACCCACATGCCTGAGGCCTACAGCACCCCCAAGTCCCTAACAGCTGAGCTCCATGAGGGAGCCTACTCCGGCAGCACAGAGGACCAACTGGACAGGAGCTACTACTACTGTAACCAGAGCAGGGGTCCATTACATGGCCCAAGCAACCCACACATGCCTTTAAATGCAGTGTCCTCTTGTTCGATGACCTTGCTTGAGAGCAGGTCAGTGACCTCCTTCCCCGACATGCAGAGCACAGCTCCCGAGAGCAACCCAAACCAGGACCCAAGACTACACAGTGTTACACCCATGGAGGGAGACCACAACAGCTCACTTCAGCGCATGAGCGATGAGAGATCTCCCATGAGTATCCCAGCGCAGAGTCCAATGAAGCAGGAGACCAATTCCCCGCCTGACATCAAGCGGCTAGACAGCTCCCTGAAGGAGAACTTTGAGGAGTCGGCCTGGATGGAGAAAACAGCCGATGAGGAGGAGCACCTGAAGACGAAGCCAACTACTGAACTGAAGTTTAAAGGGGAAGTTATGGAGGGTGGAGAGAAACAGGAGGGGTGGTCAGAGGATGAGAAGTCTCCATCCCTATTTCCCAAGATGTGCACGGACACCTCAGGCCAGAGCGACACTTATGAGTCTGAGGAGAGCGTATATCAGGAAATTCACAACAAAAGCGATCCAGACGACAGCGACTCTGCTAACAGGAGTTGTGGATTATTGGGCGAAAACCACCAGGGAAATCTAGACCCAGAAATGAAATCAGAGACGTTCAAATCAGAGCCATCCCCTATTGCAGAAACCCATCCAAAAGCACTGCCATCCATCTCAAGAGGTGACCTTGCGGAGGATCAATATTTGCCAAGCCAAGAGGAGAATTCAGAGACTCTACATCTCTCCCCCTGCAGCAAGCAGAATGAGGCAAAGCTTTTAGCTGCCGAGGGGAGGAAGCAAGAGACCCTGGAGGGGCAGCAATCTGTCCTCACCTGTCAGACCACCGAGGTGAGGGAGGAGCAGACAAGCCAGTCTTCCTTCGCAGAGGTCATCAATAACGTTGGGAGACCACAGGAGCCGCCGGCAGACTACTGCAGTAGGGCTGAGCAGCAGGGATGTCAGATTGCAGTCAACCACCAGGCTGAGGAGGCGGCTGTAGTGGCCCCGGATGCAGCCCCTCAAAGTAGTGAAAGGAGGTCGAGCATTTGTAACATCGCGCCTCAGTCTCACACCTCTAACCTGGGCTTCACAGCTCTGGGGGAGAAAGCAACACCTCCGGCTCAGACGAGGGATCACATCGATCGCAGCGATGCCAAGGTGCTGGAGCCCGACTCGCCCCAACTTCCAGGCAAATCGATCCTGCACTCAGCACCGTCTTGGGCCAATACCCCTCCCTCCCCACAAAAAGGTGACGAGGACATGGAGCCTGGAATCAGCTGCCCCAGTGCAGTGACCCCGTCGGCCAAGCCAGAGCCAGTGGCCCCCTCGGCAAACCCCAGAGTCTTTGGCCGAAAGCCTGGTCGCGGCAGAAGGAGGATAATGCACTCCAACATAGGCATCAGAAGGCAGTTGGGTGTAGAGGGTGAGGGAGCACCCACCCCAGCCCAGAAGCCCAACATGCCCTCAAGCAAAAGTACCATTTTGTCCGATCACATGGGGGCGTTCCACCAGGAGGACATCGGCAGTCAGACGCCAAAGCATTTGACCGACAGCTTACCGTCCCGCATGTGCACTCGTTCTTTCAGTGCACAGGGATCCCCCAAGACCACTAGCCCCCCTATAAAAAAAAAGCCAGGCCCCAAACCTGGAGGAGGGTCTGCCCCAAAGGGGCAGGTAGGCCGCCCTAGAGGCCTAGCTTCTAAAATGAAACTGTTGAAACAAGTGGAAGAAATCCAAGCCTCAATAGACCAAGCCAGAGCCAAGAGGGCAGTTACTGGGATTGGCACACAAGAAGACAACCCAGACCCAGTTACATTAGAAATCGCATCAGAAATTAAGTCACCTGTCAAAGATCAAAAGGCCATGGTGCTTAGGTCTCGTAAGACACCCGAGAAGCCAGACAAAGACCTGGTGAAGGAGAAAGAAACTCCCCTTGCTCCTCCAAAGAAACTCAGAGAAATGAAAAAGCAAAAAGTACTTCTCCAGCAGATGAATGAGGCTTCAGACACAAACACGCCTGTGTTTCCCCAAAAAGAGAATTACCAGAATGAACCTAGCAAGCAAGAGGAGAAAATTTCACCCTCTGTCAAAAAACAATCCACTTCACAGTCTCTGGAAACAGTGAAGAGAAAGCGAGGTGTGAAGGCAGACAAGGCTGAGGCAGAGCAGCCATCACAGCTGTCACAGCCTCTAGAGCTCCAAGAACAGCACGACCCGAAGCCCCTGCCAAACACCACAGGGGTGGGAATCAGAGGCCCCAAAAAGAAGCGAGGGCCACACCCTAAAACAGCCGTGAGCAGCCCTGCCACCAAAAATGAACTTCCCGTCCCTGATGTCAGCGAGGTAACCAGCATGCCTCCTCAGTGCCCGACTAAAACCAAGTATCTGCCTCCACGGAAAGGCAGAGGTCTCAAGTACGAAGCTAACAAAATAACATCCACCCCTGCATCCAAAAAGCAACCCTTTAACCTCCCACCAGAGGCTTTGCCAGAGGACCCTGCCTCAAAGGCAGTCCAACAGGTGCCTGAGCAGAAAGAGGAGATGCCAGAGGAGAGCTGCACAGCGGTGCAAGAGATCCAGGGACCTGCTGATGGGCCGACGCCCAGGAAGAAGAGGAGGATATGGGCGACTGTGGAGTGCAAAGTGGAGCCAGAGGGGGGCTTGGATGCTGCGTCTCTCATCATTAACACGCCGCGGCTGGCAAAGCAGAGGGCCATCAAAAACAACCACGAGATGCACCTGAAGCAAAGGAGGAAGAGGAGAAAAGGCCATCATCCTCCCGAGGGCCTCACTGTGGTGGAACCAGTGGTGGAACCGCAGGCTGAACCGCTAAAGGAATCTCAGCTAGAAACACAGGTGCAGGTAGAACTGCTGACAGAACAGCAGGAGCTTCCCGCACCTTCAGCTCTGACACCCACCCCAGCTCCGGTGACAAGCAGTGATCAACCTCCCACGGAGCTGCCACCCGAGACATCCACCGAGCCTCCCAAACCCCGCAGGGGAAGGAAACCCTCTCTGAAGAAGAAAGAGGCAAAGGCATCCGGTGAGCCCAACAGTGTACCTGCCAAGAGGGGTAGAAAGCCAGGTCCTAAAAAGAAGACAGAACAGAGTACAGCTGCTGCAAAGCCTCCTGCGAAAGTCACCATACCGTCTACAGAGACAGCGCCCAAGCTCAAGACAAGATGCAGAAAGCAGAGTACCCCTAAAGTGAAACAGGCACAGCAAAAGATCACACTCAACCTTATCTCAGCACCCATGCCACCGAAACCAGAAATGAAATGCCCTTTCATCCCCTATGTGCGCGTCGACAGCTCTATGGACCCGACCACTGCCTGTGCCATTGTGAACAGGCTGGATGAAGAGCAGCGGATTGAAAGGGTGAGTGAAAACAGCATGGGGGAAACGAAACCCCTAGCCAACACAGTTGCCAAGGCGATACCCACATCCTCTATGATGCTTCTGGGACCCCTGGTTCATAAAAACCTAACTGACAGGTGCCTAAAGTGTTGCCTGTGTGGAATGCCTTCAAATTACAGAGATTTGGGGGACCTGTGTGGGCCATATTACCTGCCAAACAACATACCGCGCAAGACAGTGTCCTGGGGGTACCGAGAGGAGTTCTGGGAGAGCAGAAGAGTTCCGTTCATAAGTACTCAACCACCCCCAGTTGAGGAGAGTGAGAAAACAACCAGCCAAGCAGGAACGAGCGGAGAGCACTCTGGCCACCACCGTAAGCTCAGGAGGCCGAGTCGGGAGGGCACACACCTCCGGACCAACTTCCGCCTAAGACTTAAAAAACTGCAGCAGTGCCTGGGCTTCAGGAGGAGGGCTGGTGAGACTGCTCCCCCTGGTGGTGAGGAGGGCCCGGATACAGCGCTGGAGAGAATGCAGAGGGAGGCGGAGGAGACGGAGCATTGGGCCCATGAGGCCTGTGTGGTGTGGACCAGTGGGGTTGTTCTGGTGGCGGGGCGTCTCTACGGGCTGAAGGAGGCTGTTCAAACAGCTGCTCAAACAGTAAGTCCATCAGCACGGCATGCAATGCAATATCAGTGTCCGTCTGTGGCGTGTAATGCAATGACATGGAAGTGTGTAATCTGGGGGAAATGTAACAGTGTGAGGATACACAGTACCTGTGGTCTACTCAGTTCTCACATCTTAATGACCTATCCACACCTGTCCTTGTCCTAGAAACCGCTCTCAGAAATTAACATCACTCCATTAGGACCTCAGCTTTCTGAAACATTCTTAGCACATTTATTCATGGTGGACGTGATGGTGGTGTTGATCAGAGATGCTGAGGAGATGCTTCAATGCTTCAGGGTCTCTCTCTCTCTCTCTCTCTCCCTCTCTCTCTCTCTCTCTCGCTCTCTCTCACTCTTTCTTTCGCTCTCTCTCTCTTTCTCTCTCTCTCTCTCT
>NC_045152.1:19652324-19847324 GCF_900700415.2 Clupea harengus
GGTTCTTTTTGGTTCTTTTTGGTTCTTTTTGGAACTCTGTTGTTAGTGCGTAAATAATTGTGATCAAGGGTCACAAAATGTTAACTGAATAACTCTAATTTCTGTACTGTTAGTATTTTGTAACCTTCGATCAAATAACTTTTTTTAATACATGTGCGGTACAAAATATATCCAAAATATGTCGGACACAACAGCTGTATTGTTGTTTGACATTATGTTGAAACTAGAGCGATCACTGACACTGACTGAGATATGGGCGACATAAAGTTGGCTTTTTAACATCGCTGGCAATGGTGAGAAATGATCTATACCCTGAGGAAATACAGCAGCCATGTTTGTGAAAAGGGCTGTTGTATGGCTATTTTCCAGTTGATGGGAGTTGTGTCATTTTTTGGCCACTAGGTGGTAGCATAAAATCCAAAATCCAAATCCAGAAACTGGCAATGCATTTTGACCACACATTTATCTATTTCAAATGAAAAAAATTCAAGATTGCCCCTCACAGACACTGACTAATCTTATCTATAACAAGAAGCTGAGTATTTACCTTGAAAAAGGAGGAGTATGTCCGCATTCATGTAATGAGGTTTTATCATGGCTTAATGACCTAAAATCAAAATAGAAAAATCCCTCTTTAACTCAGACATAAGAGGGATACAAGCAGATACTGTGGTGAATATTTTAAAGGTATTTTAAAGGTAAATCAATAACCTGGTAAAAAAAACTATGGCAGGATCTCCAGTTGAAAATGAATTGAAAACGATTGAGCTTAATGTGGTTTAAAGGCCTAAAACAGATTAAATAAAATCTGAAATTAATAAGGGAATAAATTAATATGAAATAATATGGCAGCTATATGTGGCTTCATGACCTAAAGGTAAGGTGCAATGAAACTAAACGCAGTATTTATTCAGCTGCAGCTGTTTCTTATCTTTCCTCAACCCCCTGTATCAAGCAGTGTCTTATCCAGTACTGTACAGCTAGTCACACATGTTCTTCTTTTCTTCTTAAGAAGTGTCATGCCTATTCACATAGCTAGAACAAAACATGCAGATTAAATCAGTTCACGTTATCAGCATTCAGAAGCAAATATTGAATATTTGATCATTTATTCTATTCAATCATTTGGTATTATCAATATTACTAAACAATCTCAACAATTCTGCACATACCCTGGAATGTGATCAGGACAAAACAGTCATTCACCTTACATTTAAAGTCCCACAGTGAAGAGCCACAGGTCCTGAGGTTGCTTAGTGGCTAGTGTGCGTCACATTGTGGAAACATGGGCCTTGAACACGCTTGTCCGACTTCATGTGCAGAGTAGATGTATTTGAATTAGTCATGCAAAGTGCACAATTACATATCTACTAAACCAATGTACATTAACATCTTCTCTGTGTGCTGTTAAAAATACATTTCAATCACCATGTGTTATATATTGGATACAACACTCACCAAGACTGGAACAGAGAAGCAGGGGAGTTCTTGTCAGACCTCTGCAGTGGTCTGTTGTTGAATATAGTGTCTTCAGTATTTCTGTGCTTTCTTGAGGCGTTAGTGAATGATGTCCACATTGGGCCCCATCTTCTGGCAGTCTGGCCTCACTGTGCAGTATGGTGGCTAATCCTCCTCTGGTTCACTGTGCAGTATGGTGGCTAATCCTCCTCTGGTTCACGGTGCAGTATGGTGGCTAATCCTCCTCTGGTTCACGGTGCAGTATGGTGGCTAATCCTCCTCTGGTTCACGGTGCAGTATGGTGGCTAGTACTCATGTGGTCCTCCCCATCATCCACTGCACCAGTCTGCTCAGTAATACACTAATGAGATAAATGAGGACTGATCTAGAACATTCTGCATTTATTAATACACATCAGATGTAAATGCTCAGCCTCATACATTAAGGATACCTCAGGAGAATAATCTACAGAGCCTACAGCCAATATAAACTATTCCATTAGAATGGTCAACTATTTGCTGAAACATTTATTCAACCATTAACACTTTTGTAGATAAAAACGTGCCCTTCTTGTCTTTCTTCAGAAGGACACATGGCTGGACATCTAACGATCTCTTTCTCCCTGTGTTTGACCCAGAGTCTGTCCACCTCATCTTATGTCTCTCGTGCACGTTCACCAGTGGCTTTCTTTCCGGTTGGAATCGGTTTCATCCAATGAATCCTAGGAAAGATCAAATTCACTTTGCTATCCTTTCAAAACTGTTGAAACTTATACCAATTTAAGATGAGTGATGATTATATCTCCCCTAATGTAATACCCAACTGTTTGTTAAGGTACTTTAAGGTAAAACATTTGTTTGTACTTTTATGTGTGTCACGCCATAGGACATTATGTCCCACTAAATGATTATTATACTTATTGCATTAAAACGAAAGTGAGAAGTATTTTTATGTAACTAAGAAGAAAGAAAGTTATCAACCAAACTTCTTTCCATGGTCCTTGTTCAAACTCATGGACCATTCATTACAATCAATAGTCACAACAAATCAAATGTCCACATTTGGCAACATTTTCAGTTAATGACTATAACATACTTATGTGTTCCAATGTGATAACCCTACAATTATAAGCATTCAATTATGCATGTATTATAAAAGAACAATCATAACCCATTATAAATGATTAGCTTGTTATCCACTGATGTTATTAAAGCTTAATTTAAATAAGGCTAGACAAGTGAACCAAGTGTAAGCTGTGCCTAGTACTTTCAACAGTGAGTAATCATTTAGTCTCTCAGTATGTTACCGAAGCTCTTCTAGAACCTCCCCACTGTGCGGCACAGCTAGATATGATTGATCCTCAAACTATAGTCATTAAGCTATGTGAATGAGTTTTTATATAAGAAGTATATAATGGCTGCATTTTTCAAGGCAACTTTTCAACTCTATTTACTTTCTGCGTCGTTCTCTTAGAATCTCCTCCCTTCTTCTGTGTGGATGCCTGTTAATTGTCTCTCTCTCTCCCACTCATTTATCCCCTTCAATTCATTCAGTCTTATAACAGTGCACATTTTCTGCAAAAACAGCAGAAAATATTTTAATGAATGTAATTCTTGCATTTAAAAAAACTGAAAATAGTCAAAAAAAGAATAGGAATGAGTTATAACAAATAATAAATCTTATTTAATTATTTTTAATACTTCTTAAAGAGAGTTTGTCCTCTTGTGTGACATCTTTGTCCTCCGGTGTGACAGAACATGTGTTATACCTGTCATACCAAAGGATGTTTCAGCCTTTGTGTCACTTAGGGTTTCTCAAAGTCAAGGAATGGTCCTTGACAACTGCATTTTCAAGGATAGTACATCATCAAATCCCAACAAAGAATTGTTCTGATGTCTGAGATCCTTCAAATTCTACCTAGGGCCGAGTCCTTCATTCAGAGAATTTTCAAGGATGCAGTTGGAGTAAGGACCGACTTGGATCCCATCCTAACAAGGAAGCATCCTTGACTTTTAGAAACACCCTTAATGACCTTGATGTTCCTAGCTAACTTCTCATTAGCAGTTAGCAAGGTACATTTGCATACCTTTCCATAGTTACATAGTTTAACAGTTTTTAATTAAAAAATATAATTTAGGGGGTTATAATTTATAGAGGTTGAATACATATGCAAGCAGAATATTTTAGTTTTCAACTTTCTTTTTAATTAAAGTAGACAAACAACTTTAGCCTTTAGCAGTACAGTATACTACAGTATAAGTGTTCACAATGACAATACTGATTGGGAAGTCTTTTGTAAAAAAAAAGAAAGATAATGGTAATGCAAGCCACTGTAGTTGAGTCCATTTGAGTTTGAGTTTTGAGTTCTTTAATGACTTCTCCTGCGCTGTCTCTTGCAGGCTGAGTGAGAGGGGCTACTCCAACCTGCAGCCTGATGAGCACCACCAGGCCGGAGCTACATCGGCCCGCGCCGACATCCGCCCAGCGCCGCTCAGGTCCGCAGCGCCGGAGCCCGGAGCAGGGGGGGATGGGCACTCACGCCCGAGCACAAGAAAGGTACTGCTGTAGCAATACTGACACCTGCCCCCCCCTCCCCCCTGCACCTTCATCCTCCCATGGATGTTACTCTTGTTTTCCTTTAACCATGGGAGCAGAGTCAGCTCTACACAAAGGAATGCTCGAGAAAGCCTTTACTTCAGACGAGAGAAGAGGAGAAAAAGGGAAAATGAACTGTTTGAAAGAAGAAAAAAAAACATGATTGTGCCATCCAGCTTTCTTTCTTTCTTTCTTTCTTTCTTGGAATGGATGCTATCTGTGTGGCACACCTGGAGACGGAGCTTTGGCCCACTGCCCCTGCTGGCATCCAATCCGAGCTCACGGACTCTGCTGTTGTCCAATCACAGCTCGTAGACTCTGCTGCCATCCAATCACAGCTCACGGACTGTGCTACTGTCACGGCGGTGTGGTGAAACCGTGCTGTCAATGCATCATGCACCCACTGGATGGATTTAAATGTTAAATGTTCAAAAAGAAATAAAGACAAAAAAAAGACAAAAAATGTACATGGTGTGCTTTGCAGGTCTAAATATTCCAATAATACAAATAAATGATGAGTTAAAATCTTATTTTAATATAATGCTCTTCCAAGAAGTATTTCAATGTGTGTTAATGAGAACACAAGACCATTTTTAGCACCATTGCCTATCTTGGGTTCTGTCCAGCTTTGTGTCTGAAAAAAAAAAAAACATCTGCCCAACTTATCCACCCCAGCTGTGGGAGCACTCATCAGTCCAAATCACAGAGCAAGGAGAACCACAGGCCCAAAAGAACCTGTTCTTTTCATTTGATTTCTACCCCACTGTCTCTCCTCTCCTTTCTGTCAGACCTTGAGGCCGCTCTGAATGCTTTAAGGCATGATTCATCACTGATGTCTGTACGAGATTAAAACTGTTCTATAATGCAGAATTGCCCCCATCCCATCCCATCCCAGTCCCAGTCCCATAGCACCACGACAGGTAAACAGGAGGTTTACCAGGGAATACAGGTGTGGCCATCACATAACCTGCACCCCTGTTCTTAAGATTCTTAACTATGGTTCGTGTACATAAGTATTTGACTGTTTAAATGTAAGATGTGATGTACTATTATAATTGTGTATAGTATTTCTTAGAGATGTTTATTTTCTATAAAATGAATATGTCATTGCCTATCAAATGTTATTAAAAACAATGAAATAACATGTCTATTTATAGTGTCATTTGGTGTGCATTTCCTGATTTACGGCTTATGAGTTTTGGTCACTTAGACGTCATGCTGAGGCCGCTGGTGTGGTGCCCAGGGTGGATCACACAATGAGTCAATAGCCAAAGAGTCGTTACAAAAACAGGATTTTATTTACATTCTGAAGAGTAAAATTGGTAGAAGGGAAGAAAAAAAATGATATACAGTAAATATTTCCAGTTGACACTCGATCAAACGAAAGGTTAACAGGAGCTGGAAATACACGGGCTACATGAGCTGTTCGGTGAAACAAGTGACCGGGCCGATGGACAAAAGCGCTGATTTGGAATTCTCATGGCCGTCTGGATTCTGTCCCCAATCTTTGGATAGATCATGATTTCATGAACAAAATTCACAAATGATGCATTTGTCCAGTTGGGATAAAAGGGGGCGCCCTGAACAGCTCCACCCTGACTGACACCTTGCACGGGGCGAAGGCAGCCGAACGGCCTCCTCACTGATGCCGCTACAAAGACACTAACAAAGTTTTTCTTCTCAAACTATAGTGCAAAAAACTCTTTAAATACTCAAATGGGATTCAAATCTTTCAAAGACATTTCCAACGACACCAACGACGGCAACGTCCTCTCGTTCTCGGAAGTAACACGGTCGTGGGTCTAATCCAGGCGCTCCCATCCTTTACAAGACACAAGGAGATTAGGAGTCAACTCCGCTATTATGCAGAATACTGATGATCCAAATCCTTTTCTTCTCCTTTTCTTTTACACAACTTTATAAATACACTTTTAAAATATATACAAAAAGGAAAAACACAAATGATTCTATTCCTGAAAAGCGAAAAAAGAAAAGTAAAGCCTCAACTCATGTTGAAATCATCCTGGCAAAAGTAGTGCAGACGCGCTTCTAAATCATCCTGTACAGAAACTAAATTCTTTTTTGAGCTCATTCTGAGTCCGTTGACCTGCGATTATACAGGCGTCAGGACCACGAACAGACCAACAAGTCGGTCCCACAGACAAATGCTAAAGTATGTGCATCTACAGCCAGATTTTTCGCATGGGTATGGAGATTTGTTCGAGTCCCTCCAGAAAGCGCTACATTCCCAAATCCCGTGCCCAAGATGCAGTTTTGTGGCAGTCGTCAACACACCACCCAGTGGCCAGACCATGCCACTACAGTGCACCTCTGGGAGCAAAAAAAAAATTCCAAAAATCAACCCAATTTTGTTTTGAAGGGAAGCTATAAATACAATTACATTAAAAGTCATATCATATAAAAATGCAAACACTTTTTCTTATATTATTATAATAATAATTATTATTATTACACTGTGATAACATTCGTTCTGGATATCTTCTCGTTGCAGGGGCTGGCAGGTGTGTGGGGGGTTGAAATGAGAGAATGAGAGAAAAGAGCGGGTGACACACCCTCACTTAGTCTGTACTCATCTCTGTGGGCCGACCAACAGCCAAGAGTGACGGCAAATGGCCATGTGCCCAAAAACAACTGTGGGTCTGAGTTGGTGTGTGTGTGTGTGTGTGTGTAAGAGTGTCTGTGTCTGTGTGTGAGTGTGAGTGTGTGTGTGAGAGAGTTTTGTGATATTTAGGTGGAGGTGACTGTGGTGCCACTGCCCAGTTTGATGATCATCTGCTGGCAGTCGTGGAGGGTGCGCTTGTCCCCGAGCTTCTCCAGGGTGCGGGCAGCGTCCGCCAGCATACCCACACGCTGCCCAGGGGCCGACAGGAAGGAGGGTGGCAGATAGCGGCACGCCAACATCACCGCCTCCGCCTGCTCCCGCTGGCCTGGTCGCGTCTCACACTCCTCTGGAAGCGCACACACACACACACACACACACACACACGGACACACACACACAGAAAATATGAGCATCTCTATGTACACATACGCAGAGACAGAACAAGCACAGGAAAAAGAAGAGCATGGATGCCACACAGCCACGGTATCATAACACTGCATCAATTTGCAACATCGCTCTTGAGCACACACACACACGCTTTCCTTTCTGACTCATACACGGGCACACAATAAAAGAAAAACACAAATACTTTGTCATAACACAAATACACACACACACACACACACACACACACACACACACACACACACACACACACACACACACACACACACACACACACACACACACACACACACACACACACACACACCTGTCTTGGCTCCAGGAGTGGTGCGGCGTCTCAGGCTGCGGTCCAGGAGCTGGTGTGTGCGAGTGGGGCTGGCCCCTGCCATCAGGCGGGCTGTAGCCTCGTGCAAGAACAACTGCAGAAGGAAAGAGAGAGAGAATGAGAAGAATGATAAAGGGAAAGAGAGAAGGCACAAGAGGACAAACGAGTGAAAAAAATTAGGGAAGATATAAAAAAAAAACGGGGGATGGAGGAAAGAGCAGAAAAAAAGATAAAGGGAAGGGAAATGAGGGTGAAAGAGAGAGAGAGAGAGAGAGAGAGAGAGAGAGAGAGAGAGAGAGAGCAGGAGGAAGTGAAAGAGAACACAAGGGAGCAGGAGGAAAGGGAGGGAGACAAAAAAAGACAAAAGGGAAGAGGAATGAGGGTGGAAGAGAGAGATGAAAAGGAGGAGAGATGAAAGGAGAGCAAGAAGCGAGAGACAGAGAACAAGAGAGAGCAGAAGAGAGAGAGAGGGAGATAGAGAAGAGAGATGGATTTTAGCTTGCTGGCAGGCCTCCACATAGCTCCCACGCTGGCTAATCTTCTCCTTCTCTCTCTCTCTCTCTCTCTCTCTCTCTCTCTTCCTCCCTCTCTCTTCCGCTCTCTCTTCCCCTCCCTCCCACCATTTCACTAACAGCTTTCATCTGCTGCACACCGCTGCTAAACCCTCCCATCCATCATTGATGCAGCCGCATGCTCATCTGTCTCTCTCGCATGCTCAGCAGAGGATGGGAACAAATGAAATTAGAGGAGAGAGAGAGAATGAGAAAGAGAATGAAAGGGAAAAAAAAGAAAGAAAGAGAAAAGAAAGAAAGAGGAAACGAACGAGAGGAAGCAGTAGAATAGTATTTCTGACACTAAAACACCAGAGAGGTGATGTATGGACTATGGATTGCTCACGGCCGCTCCAGCGGGTTTCTCAAAGACAGAGAGGACATATGGTGCATCTAGTGCCAACCCTGCTATGCCCCACTCTGGGGCAGAAGAACCAGCTCACCCTTGGGTAACAGGCAGCAGTCATTGTGCTAATAAGGCAGCCAACAACCCTGCCAGTGGTTTTCAATAAGGTCCACTTAAGGAGATTTCTGGACTTTTATGTGCAGATAAATGAAAACTTGTGGGCAATATTCTGGAATGCTGTGTGGTTCTATTTCCTATGTTAAGTGTTTTAAATGTTCTGGTACAGCGAGGGTCTCAAACTCATTCTCAGAGTGCACAGTGTGTAGAATATTCTGGAACTGTGTGTGAAGTGTTCCACTGTAGTAGAGGGTAGGGACAGACATCAGAGTCACCTGAGGAATCAAGTTCATTGTATTCCAGTACTTTCTGCATCTATAGTTAACCTATTCTTTCCATGTCCATGGTTAATCTGTCTTTTCCTGGTAAGTAAGTGTAAAAGTGTACAATGTTTATAGTACTGCTGAATTTTTTTCCAAAGTAGGGCAATTGTTTACTTGCTATGAATGAAAGAAAAATCAAACCGGGGCTGTGAAAGGACTACACAGCATGGGTTAACACTCATTTCAAGCAAATGCCTAGTCATTTATTTTAATTTGCTTATAATCAGTTGTGGAATTTGAACAAAATGACATGAAACGCCCATATCTAACAGACAGCTTTGGAATTGTGTACAGCATTCTAGAGAAGTGTGTTGAAAGTTGGGTGAGCGTGTGCGGAACAGCACACACAGAAGATGCTGTGTGTGTGTGTGTGTGTGTGTGTGTGTGTGTGTGTGTGTGTGTGTGTGTGTGTGTGTGTGCGCTCACCCTGCGCATGGCGGGCCTGAAGCTCTGGGCGAGCTTCCTGAGGGAGCTGAGGTCCTGCTGGAAGCCGTGCAGCTCGGCCGGAGACGCCTGCTGGGAGGCCGTGGTCGTCACTGGGGCACCCTGGGCCTGCACCGCCCGCCACACGTTAGTGCGCGTGACAAGCAGCAGGTCACACAGCAGCAACTGCACCACCTGAGGGGGGCGGTAGAGAGTTTAGTGTTATTTGCCTGTATGTGTATGCGTTATTTTTTTTCACCTTCTGTAATCTATACTGTATTTTTAATTTTTTTTCATTTTCACTTTCAGGAAAAAAAGGTTAAGAACATTCAAATTCATCAGACTAACAAATTAACCATGACTAATTAACCACAAGTAAAGCTGCTAAAATGGTCACACTTCTGAGCCTCCACTACAATTAATCTCATATCTAAATAAGTTTGATAACATCCTGTTGGGTCTCTCAAAATGAATGTGCATCACACTGCTCCTCAGCAATGTAACACAGCCATGGAGAGACACAAACAGTGTGTGTGTGTGTCTGACGGTTGACGACTGATAGTGGCCCAACTCTGTGTTGCACTGCAGGCACATTGCACTCGGTGAAGATACATGCAATGCAACTACAATGCACCACAGCTCCAGCCAGGGACCGTCAGTCCAGTGCCTCCCCAGCACAGAGCCCTCCTGCAGGCCAGCAGCTCCTCAAGGAAGGACTCCTCCAACGGCTGCATTCTATTCCCATCTTACCCATGATGGTAGAGTGGCACTGAGTGAATTACATAACCATCAACTAAATATATGTTCAGGAGGTAGCTGTGTCACAAAAGGCTAATGTACACAGTGGAAATGTACACATGAGTGTAGCCTACTCACATTACACTGACAGAAGAGCACTGCAGGGGAACACAGGGGAATAACTGTTTGTGTGTGTGTGTGTGTGTGTGTGTGTGTGTGTGCGTGTGTGTGTCTGTGTGTGTGTGTGTGTGTGTCCTCACCTTGTCTATTGCGCTGCAGTGGCAGTTGGGCCCCAGGTTGAGGCTGTCTCGCAGCAGGCCACTGGCTCGCTCGCAGTAGCTCAGGCTCAGCTGGCAGTTCTCTGGTTTGGCCAGCAGGGTGCGCACTGCTCTGAACACACTCAGGGCTGCTTTGGGCAGTGGGCTCCTGGAGGGGGAGATGGAGGCGGGACACCGTGACACGGAGAACACAGCAGAACAAGCCAGCTGGCTCGCCTGATTAAACTTTTACATCCTCCGCGATGTGTCTTAATACACACAGGCACAGGCACACACACACACACACACACACACACACACACACACACACACACACAAACACTCTATGCTAGACGCTGATGAATTTTTCATGGAGTCCTGTTTTTCCATAGTGGGGCTATGATGTGCTGAGACAGGCTGAGCTACCAGCTGGCAGGTGTACTAGGAGAAGATAATCCTGCTTAATGTATCGACACGGTTGCTGCTTTTGTCAGAATTTTGGAACTTTGGTAATCTATTATTTCTGAAAGTTGTGTGGCTATTACTCTGGTGTAGGTGTTTTCAATTAATGTTTTTGTGTATGAGTGCCTGTGGGCCTACGAAAATATATCGGAGTTGATACGAGCATGTATGAAGATATGCATGCGTCTGTGTGTGTGTGTGTGTGTGTGTGTGTGTGTGTGTGTGTGTGTGTGTGAGAGAGAGAGAGAGAGAGAGAGAGAGAGACACTCACTCTGATGCCTGTAGGCTGCGGGGCAGGTGCTCCACGGCTGGGTAGAGCCTCTCGGCTGCGACGTCATCGCCCTGCAGCCAGTTAATGAACACGATGGCCAGAGACGACCACCACTTGGAGTGAGGGTCACAACCTACAGAGGGAGAGAAGATTGGCTCACCACCACACAGAAACACACCAACACCAGCACTGCCACTGAAGAAAACCACTACTTTGAGTGACAAAAAGATTAAGAATCAACACCTGGCTGACAACGCAACACTAATATACATCATAAGCAATACCAACTCACCTGTAACAATAGCCATATTGGAGCCGATAGCAAAACACTGGGTTGTGGCTCCAGCAGCATCTGAAGCGCTGGTCAGTAGCTGAAGGTACTCAAGAGAATCAGAGTACTCACTGAAGGACACACACACACACACACACACACACACACACACACACACACACACACACACACACACACACACACACACACACACACACACACACACACACACACACAGATCAGTTTCAGACAGTAGAGAGAATCAAGCAATCTGTACCAAAAAGCAAGCTGTGCATGACAATGAAGAGGAGACTGAGGAGAACAGAAGGCCCTTTGACTGCTGGGAGAAGTACAGTGTGTGACGGGGACGGGGGGGGGACTAGGGCATGCAGGCACGTACCCCTCGCCCTCATTGGTGGGCTTCTCTCCACGCGGCTGGGCCACGCAGTACAGGGCCTTCTCCAGCAGGTGCTCCCGGAAGGCCTGAGTCACCTGGGCCAGGGGGTCCACTGCACACAAAGGAGGTGGTCCCGAAAATGAAACATGTGCTTTAAGCGCTCGTAAACACAGAAATAAATGCACACAAAAAAAATGCAAAAATACACAAAGATAATGGGGGGGGGGGGGGGGGGGTCAAACCTGAGTTTCCGGCCTGGCTGTAGATGCTCTCACGGGGGGAGCTGCGCACGGTCCAGTCCCCGTCTATGAAGAAGCGGTGGCCCAGGGGGTGACAGAGCCACTGCATGGCTGGGGGGACACTGCCGCTGGGAGACAGACAGGCCTGCCGCGCACTGCTCAAGAACACTCTCTGAGGGGGGGGGGGGGGGAGGAGAGAGGCATCTGAGTTTACAGAACACACTTTAATATTCAAGCCTCCAGACCCAAGGAGGAACAACAGTCCAGAATAGTTGTACAGTATGAGGAACTTACTGAGGTGAAGTGAAGGATCCTGGGAAGGCTAGCCTTGACGCGCAGGGCAGCGGACACGTAGATTTCGGCCAGTGTGGCCACAGGCAGGCAGTCTCTGGCACATTCCGCCAGGTTGACAGCACTCAGGGCCATGTGGATGGCCTCAAGGTGGCTCCCACACAGCTTACCTGCAGCAGGGGAGCAGTTAGTATCTGACCTTTGACCTCCACTGGTGACATTCAATCATACATGACATGAACTAGAAAATGTTTTTTATATGGACAGTGTGTTGAGCTTTCTTACAAAACACACAGACGCGCACAGCAGACAAATATAGAACATCAAAAAACACACACACACACACACACACACACACACACACAGAGTAAGTACTTCCCCTTCCACTTCCCCTGCTCACCGGTCATGTGCAGCTGATGCAGGCGGTGGTAGACCAGTGCGGCGTCCCGGCTGCTCTTGCGCGCGTCCTCCTGCAGGGGGCGGTTGTGGCGCAGGCGGCCCCCGGCCCTGGCGGCCAGCCAGCGGCCCACCCACAGGCGCTGCAGGCACAGCCTCAGGCCGGCCCACAGCGCCGCGCACACCTGGTCCAGCTGAGAGATGGGCAGCGGTCGGCCCAGCGCCTTCAGGCATGTCCACAGGTTCTGGGAGGCCTGAGCGAAGTCACCCTACAGAGGGGGGAAGACATGGAGAGAGGGAGGGAGGGAGGGAGGGAGAAATAGACAGCAGGACAGGGAGGGAGAGAAGGAGGCGAAGGAAGAAAGAGAGAGTATATTGACAGTTATAATAGTTCTCAGATGATACACTTTATTATATTATAATACAGACAATAAACAATGTCTATGTACTGTACTGTGAAAAATAAAAGCATTCAAACTAGATGAAACGACAAAATAAAAGCACAGTACATGCAAATAAGAACATATTAAGACTAAGTTGTGTGTGTTCTGTGTTATTACCCGAGCGAGATCCAAATCAGCTTGCTTGCGATGCCTCCAGAAGAGCACGGAGGAGCCAGAGTGGGGTCTGGTGACGGGCTCTCCGTAGACCAGCAGCCGGACCAGGACCCCCACCACCAGAACCCCGTTGAGCATCCACACCAGGAGGGCGGGCAGCATCCAGTCCAGCCAGCCCTGAGACTCCGCTGTGAAGCGGGACGACACAGGCGTCACCAAGTGATCTCAACATTCTTTTTAACTGAGTTTCTTAACAGACATCACATGCTCAAGATTAATGTTTGTCTTGTCTTCTCCTTATTAGATCCCATCCCAGACATCCATTCACTCAACCTTGCATTAATCTGCCCTTTCACAGTTCGTTTCAAGAAAACCAAAACTTGGTTTGTAGTAAATTTGTCTAATAATAACAACGTTTTTATATAGAAATAGACATATATATGGATATACATAGCACTTTAATGGCAAAAAGACAGTAAGAGACATGGTGGTGGTCTTGTTTGAGGTAGTGAGGAAGTGAGGGAGTGTTGGCGTCATACCTGCACTGTCCAAGCCCAGCATGTTCCTGCCCGAGCCGTGCCCCCCAGCGGTGGCCGAGGAGCTGGTGGCATCGCTCCCACACACCAGGGCAGAGAGAGGGTTGAAGGAGAGGAAGAGGAAGGTGAAGACACACAGGGCCATACGGGCACGGTCCAGCATCCCTGCACTGCCTGATGCAGCATGCTCCATCTAAGAGAGAGAGCGAGAGAGAGAGAGAGAGAGAGAGAGAAAGAGGGAACAGGGAAACAGACAGAAGGTAGGAAAGATTATAATTAAATAAACACTGAAACAAATAACTTGGGAGTTAACATTGGAGTGAGCGAGTATACATCACTGGGTATGATATATGCGCGCGCGCACACACACACACACACACACACACACACACACACACACACACACACACACACACACACACACACACACACACACACACACACACACACACACACACACACACACACACACACACACACACACACACACACTTTTGCATGTGGTCAATCTTAGTATGATAATTCCCACTCAAATGTAAAACTCAACAGTTTTCATTGTCAAATGAGAGCTAATGGTTTATAGAAGTACACAGCCCTGTTCAATAAGATGCAGAACCTCCACACATCTTCTCTACATCCCACCCCCCAAACCCAACATATCCCCACAGCAGCAGCAGCAGCAGCAGCAGCAGCAGCAGCAGCAGCAGCAGCCCACCTTGCTGTCCTCCACCATGGGGGAGTCGGGCTCTGAGTCACTGCCGCAGTGGGAGAAGGGGCTGTTGTCAGGGGAACCACCCTCCGAGGGTGGGGGTGTGGGCAGCTCGTTCTTGACTTCCACCTTGGGCCCATCCACCTCCATGGCAACAAGGTCCTTCAGGGACTCTGCAGAAGGACGAGGAGGAGAAGAAAGACGAGGTGAGCAGGAAGAGTAGGAGTGTTCATCAACATCAGTGGAAAGGCAGGACACAGAACTGGGAAGTTCCACCAAAGGTGGGCCTTACTGTTCTTCTGGGTGGACATCTTGAGTGCCATGTTCTCCTGCTTGAGCTTCTGGTTGGTCTGCTGAATGTAGCGGATGTAGTCGATGGCCTTACGCAGCACAGCAGACTTGTTGAGCTGTGGGGGGAGAGATTGAGAGGAGTGAGATGAGAGTAGTGAGATGAGAGGAGTGAAAAGGTCCTGTGCAATCTCTCCTGTCTCTCCGCCAAAACTCCAGTCACATGCTTTGCCTTACGTTCACGTGTTAGGAAAACCACAGAGTAGCTTGTTCACAAACAACGTCAACACAGCAGGGTTTCAGGTCCTCATCATTAAGTTACCGTAAACTAAGTTGTCAAAACTTGATGAGACCTCAAGTTCAAACTCCAAAAAAACAACAACAAAAAAACTGAGAGCGGTCTAAAAGGACAGGAATTCCAGACTATCTTTACAAACAAGAGGGTGTCTGAAGTAAAATATGTGTCAATGCTAAAAAATTAATAAAAAAAAGAATCAACTGTAACTGTTGTCAGTTTGTATTGACATTTTGTATTTCAGGTATCCAGACCACAACCATGGTTACAGTACTTCACATATGACAATATGAGAGGGAAGCAGGTCCAACCTTGGCCTCGGTGCCGGCCACCAGGTCTTTGAGCTCCAGAATCTTGTCGTTGATGGAGGAGCGGTATCGCTTCTCGATGGCGTTGTGCGCGGTGCGCTTCTCGCCCTTGGGCGGCTGGAATCCAGGCTTCCCGCAGATGGCGATGCGGTTGATGGGCATCTTGTCCGTGTCCATGACGAGCGGCATCGTGGTGAGGATGGTGCCTCCGCTCATTAGAGCCTGAGAGAGAGGGAGAGGAGCGGAGGGGGGAGGAGGAGAAAAAGAGGAAGGAGAGGAGAGAAGAGGAGAAGAGAGGACATGAGAAGTGTTTGGAGGGAGATCATTTGTGGTTTTCATTCCCAGGCAGAGAGGGAACTGCAGGGGATGTCCAAGACAAAAACAAGACAATTGAACTTCTGGTGATCTTCCGTCCGTGTGTGTTCTCCGTGTGTGTTCTCAGTGTGTGTTCTCAGTGTGTGTTCTCAGTGTGTGTGTTCTCAGTGTGTGTGTTCTCAGTGTGTGATTATGTACCTGTAGCGAGGTGCCCTGGATGGGCGCGGTGGTGGAGGTCAAAGAGGTGCAGATAGGCGTGGCCATGGTGGTCACCATGGTGCCGTGGTCTGGCTTGAGGGTGGTGAGCAGCAGGGAGTCGGCCTTGATGAACTGCGGCTGCAGCAGGACCTGCACGGGAGACAGAGGCAATACTTAGCTCCTGTATCTAAGCACACGGAGACAGAAAACACACCCTTGAACACATGAACACACATAACAGCAAACATTCAACACACACACACACCAAAAGTGCTCAGTCCTGGTGAATCAACACAGGTGTGTTATCATTCAAGTTAAATCTTCTCTTAGACACATACAACTCCCCCTCCACACACGCACACGCACACGCACACACACACACACACACACACAGACCTGTTGCACGTGTTGGGAGATGGTGTGAGTAGGCATGGTGGAGGTGGTGGTGAGCATGGTGGGGGTGGGCAGGCTCTGCACCTGGGCCTGGATGGTCACGGGGCGGACACTCTGGGGCGTGGTGGTCAGGCTGGTGACCACCTGAGGAGTGCTAACCTGGTTCACCGCTGAAGAGACAAAAGAAAAAATGGTCAGGGACCTATTTGCAGCATATGCCATAACTCTAAAGAAAGACATAACTACAGTCCATTGATGCTTTCTGCTTGAAAACAAAGCCCAACATCATGTTTCAAGTAGGTATGCAATTTAGGCTTAAAGCAGTGTCAGCACCCATGGCTATTCTCATGGTAACATCATGTTTCAAAACACAGAGAGACAAACGCTGAACTTGGTCCATGATTACAATGCATCTTAAAACAATAAAATATGGTCAACATTACTATGTCTGTGTGCCACAGCTGCACCTTGACCTGCCCCTCCTCCCGGTAACCAACAGTAGCTAATTGATATCTGTATCCATGGTGACGGGCGGGCACATTCTCTCACAGTTCTGTTTATGACTCGGGAGCTGAGCGACCTTTCACCTGTTCACCCGTAGAGATATCGCACTGTGTGACGGGGTCATTGGGTGAGAGCAGGTCAGTAGACTACACATCCATACATCACACAGCACACCCTGTACACACACACACACGCCACAGACCTCTCCTGCGCTTACATAAAGACTCCGTGACAAGGTGCACGTCACCGACATCACCACTTCCTCCTTAGTCACCGCTATGACATCATCAGCAGGTGATTTCCCCTCTAAGACAGGGCACGTGTCCAATCAGCCCACGGCTAAAAATGATCATGTGACCCCTTTGCCGCTTGCACATTCGTGACATTGCATCGTCCAACCCTGCTAAGCCATCAGGTGATCAGATTAGTTAGATTAGATTAGATTAGACTGGGTTCAACTTTATTATTGTGCAGATTACAGGTACAAAGCCAATGAATTGCAGTTAGCATCTAACCAGAAGTGCAAAAATATAGTAGAATTTACTGAAATGCTACAAAAGTATTCATGAATTAATGATGCTATATTTTACAATACCTACAGTGATGGACAGTTCAGAGTTACAGTATACTAAATAATATTAAATATGTTTACTGTTAAAGTACTGTAATCAGCGCAGTAATGAGTGCAATGATGCTATTAGAGTGGTGGTGTAGCAGGGTCACAGCCTCGGGGAAGAAGCTCTTCGAGAGCCTGCTTGTGGATGGGAGGGGGGTGAAGTCCATGGTTAGGGTGGGAGGCATTATTATATGATGTTTCTCCTCTCTCTTCTCTTGTGATAAATGTTCTTGATGGTGAGTAACTGGGTGCTGGTGATCTGTTGGGCAGTTTTTATCATCCGCTGGAGTTGTCTACGGTCTCTGCGGAAAGGTGTGGTTGTGCCTTTTTGACCAGGATGGAGGTGTTCACGGAGATGTAGATAACAAGATCACCGGAGATGTAAACTTAAACCTTGACAAACGCTCTACTACAGCTCTGTTGATGTAGATGAGGGTGTGTGCATGCCTTCTAGCCAGCCTGAAGTCCTCAATGATCTACTAGGTCTTCTGGGTGTTAAGTGCCAGGTTGTTGTTGGTGTTGAACTTCATCCCTGTAGGCCGTCTCGTTGTCACCTCTGAATCAGACCTACCACTTGATTATGGTGTTGAAGCCATAAACAGGAATGCAATAATGGGTGAACAGGGAGTACAGAAGAGGGCCCAGCACGCAGCCTTGTGGTACACCGGTGTTTATAGAAGAGTGGTAGAGGAGGAGCAGAGGTTGTCTAAGTTAACAGACTGGGGTCCAGAGGTGCAGAGGGATGTGCTGATACCCAGTTGGTACCCAGAGTGGTCCTCTTTGATCTTTCTAATTCCAAAGATAAATCGTCGAAGTTGAATGGATAGTCAAAAACGATGTTGGTGCAACAATAGCTAATGTCCAAAAGTGTCTGTTTACAGTATGTGTCCGCACAGCTGAAAACAGAACAGAACACTGAACACAGCTGTCCAGTGAACACACAGGAAATAACTAGATAAATGAACACCACAGACTCGCAATGTGCACGCGCCACTATTTGGTGTGGGGTGGTGATGGCATGATGCGACCCATCTGGGGCAGTTAATAGGGCTGTGTGTGTTGGCAAGAATCTGGCGATATGATGGATCATGATACAGGGGTTACCATTCCATATATTGTGATATACTGCGATACTGCTAAACTGCTGTCTAGTGGTCCAGGGGGTTAAACTAAATGAACCACCGCCTGCCACGAATCTTTGCATGTAAACTATTAATGAAAAAAAAATCGATAGTGTTTTTAAGAATCGATACAGAAACACAAAACTTAATATTGTGATACTCAATAGTATCAATATTTTCTTACACCCCTGGCGGTTAAGCTGGCTCACTGCTCTTAATGAGATACTGATGGTGTCTTGTGGCCATGACTGGAGTGACACGCACCACCTCGTCACTCTAAGCTTCAGGGCCTCCACTCACAGCATGCTAAGGACACACACCCAAACAAAACCATGGCGTGACGTGACATGAGGCTTTCAGAAAACCACCACGTCAACAATGGGGGGTGGGGGGGGGGATTCTTCCAGTTGGCTGCATTTGTGGTTTTCCTCTCATTTTTCCCATGAAGTATACCCTACCCTCCCATCCTTCCACGTTTACATCGTTGGGATTTCTCTTCAGCCATTTCTGCCTCATACATTTGTAAAAAAGAACTCTCACCTTCCAAAACACAATCATAAAAGGTAAGCCAGCGCCATCCGCTCAATCACCTGACTACAGCCGCGCTGTCCATCACAACAACACAGCCATCAACCTCCTAAAAGGGACATTTCTGTTAGGCCATTTTGTTTGCACGAGACACAATATACTGATAGAACATTCATTCAACACAGTGAATAGCATTTAAAAAAAATGGAAATTGAAACTTTACTAATGGAGGATAAAATGACAACCTTCTTGTGATTAGAGTCAGGCTCATCTCAGCAAAATTTGAATCTGCAATGTTTTAAAGACCAAGGCTATTAATCCACTAATGAGCTTACTCAAATCATCACGGAAGATTATTAGATGATTTTGATTTTCGCATAATACTGACTAACTTCTTCAGGTCAACCCTGAACTGAGGAGCAATTATCTGGGAAAAAAACATCTGACCGAACCCCTAGTTCTTTGAAAACCAATTAAATAAACCATGTCCCAATATACTGGTAAAACACTAATGTAGTGCCTCTTGGACTTTTCCTTGTCAACACATTTGAATACTTGCTTCCTTTGACGCACATCCCAACAAGAAAAGAAAATGTATGAAAAGTTCAGCTTGGTATGTTTCAAGCGTTCTTGTTGCCATTTTAAACCTGAACAAGTCACTCCATTCCTGCCAGGCAAGGACCTCTACCACACATTCAAATTAATCTTGATCCAAAGCACTGGCTCACTTCCTTCCCCACTAACTACTGACAACAGAGGCTCTGATCCAACTGCTCAAATATCGCCAACAGGAACCGGTGGCATTCTCCTCTTTCAGATAAACATCAGTGTCCGGCCAAATCAATTACTCTCGGGCATTAACATGAAAGCCCTGCACCCTTCTTTCCTCTGAGGTTTAGCTGAATAACAGGGATATGCCATAGACCCTCAACCCAAGCCAAGCCCTCCTCACCTTGGTATGCACTATGGGCAGGGAAGACCAGCTGCTGCGGTTGTTGCTGAGGGGTTGAGGGCGAACTGAAGAGGGCCTGGGGGTTGGGGGGGCTGTAGGGCGTTATCTTCCCCGCGAGCAGGGGGCCCGGAGCGGGCGCAGGCGTGCTGGCGGCCTGGACCTGAGGGGCGACCGTCTGCTTTGGGCGCGTGGATGCTGGGGCAGCGGTCACCTGGGCAAGAGGGGCCTGCTGGAAGGTGGGCTGCTGGAAGAGCTTGTCCGGGGAGGGGGAGCTGCGCGAGATGGGGGGGCCAAGCAGGGCATCCAGGTGGGGGCTGCTACTCAGGATGGAGGACGTGGTGGAGGTGGTGGACGAGGAGGGGGGAGAGGGGGAGGAGGCCGGGACCGACGGAGCGGTGCTGATAAGGGGCAGCGCCGGTGGGTCCGGGGCGAGGGGCGGCCCCGAGCCAAACTGAGGATGGTCGAACAGGCTGCCAAACTCCATGTCCTGGTTGTTGATGAGCTGGAGCATATCTAGAGCAGAAGATAAGAGATGATCTTGGTGAACAAAGAGGGTCTCAAACACTCACAACAGTGCACTTGGAAATGAAAACTTGTACATATGCAGTTTACCACTATTGGGACCTAGTTAAAATAGCATTCTAAACAGGAGCACCTAGTACAGCTTTCTTTTTCGTTGTGTTTTAACAGACCCCATACACTTATGTTATGACCAGTATGTTACAACCAGTATGTTAACATGAAATGTGCTGTACTGGAAATTCCCAGCTTGACATGCAAGAGGAATTGATGTAGTAACTACACTAGGACAGAATACCTCAGTGTGTTTTACATGAGGCAGATAGGAAACATGACGTGCTGTTTCCCCTGAGCATAATTGAACAGCAATAGCTTAACTCAAGGAAATTGATATGATGGCCAACGCTCCCTGGTAACTAACATTTTCCTGAACCACTTTTATGCTGTAGCAACCAGCAAACCAGACACAGTCATGATTACCTGTGGCAAAAGGAGTAGCTGTCCAAAATTAAAACGGCACGTTATTAATTTAGACAAATGCCAATAGAACAGTGAATAACCGCTGCTTTGGGTTACTGCTGAGTAAGAAGATATTTACATAATGGAAGAATTTACATTTGTGGGTGTACTATCCCATGTCACAGTATGCCATGGGAATTGGAACACATTGCTGAAATTACATCTGACCCGTTACAAACCATTTTTGCAATTCTAATTTCTACCATATGTGTAGTATAAGGGCTTTCATTTATCGCTATGTCAATCGTTTTTTTGTTTTGTGTTTTGTAATCATGTTTTACGTCCTAATGGACAGATAAAGGACTAATAGGAGAAATATTATACTATTCGTAGCGAAACATGGCAGCCGGGAATTTGTAAACCAGTGTTTTGTATGAGGTGATCGCTCTCGACCAATGAGAGGCGACCATGGCGCCTTGCTATGCGGACCAGCCCCTAAGAAAGGGAGGTGGGAAGCGCGCGTTAACAGCTCGAGCAGACGAGGTTACTATCGGTCACTGGCGTCATACTCAATACGAGGTTACTCGCGGTCACACTACAGTAGGCCAGAAGATAAGTCAATGCAGAACCAACTAAACATCTACTTTTACAACACCTACAGTCGATAGTTTTTATAGTTAGGAAGCACTACATTTCATAATATCTCAATCTTTACTAAATCTTTTTTTTTTTGATAGACCTAAAAATAATCATTTGTACAAGTTCAAGGGGGCGGGGCAGAGTCAAAATCACAACTCCATATTGCATTGCATTTATCATACAGTACAGTAATCTACCAGTTAATAATCAGTATTAATACGCATTGTATTCAAAGCCTAGTTGCAGTGATTTTTTTTTCAAGTGGCAACTCTTCTGAAACGAATGTGGAGCCAACTGACTACATTAACAAGCTTGGGTTAGCTACCTAGACCAGTCCAGTACCTATCTAACGTTAGCCAGTTTATAAAAGAAGCGGTCCATGTAAAATCACATGCGGACCCTGACAACGTCCATTCCTCCCTTTAAACTCGGAGTTGGTCCATTCAAGTCAATCAACACATAAGTTTTGATTGTGGCTGACTTGCAGGCAATGTTTAGCCGCATATGTTAGTTAACAATTACAATTGCAACTTGGACCTGTTGGTAAACAGGCAAGCAAAATTAAATTAACACTCTGACACTCGCATTGCTTGACTGCCGGCTAGCTAACTAGCTTCCAACTTTTCAAAAGATGGTCAGTCATCGAAAATCTAGTTACATACCATCAATATCGTTCAGTAGAGCCGTGTCAATATCACTGGGATCATTCAGTGATAGACTTGGATCCAAATTATCCAACGAGGGATCGTCAAACGATAAGTTATTCATTTTCACTGTTCCAAACACAGCGTTAGCCAACAAGCTGACTCAGTCACAGAATTCGAGGTTTATGCCATATAATAATCCACGTACTGCGATTAAAAGTTAGACTGACATTTCGGCACATTTGCTAAGACGTGCTATAACGTGTTACAAAAATGCATGGGTGACATCCAACTTGTTGTTGATCTGTCAACTATCTGTCCTTTCCCGTCTCCATTCCAACTAGCTATCACACAAGGCAAACTTGTCTAAACAGAGAGTTGAAAGAGTGCACTAGCGTGCTTACGCGGGGGGGCAGGCAAACCCAAGAGGACTGCAAAGTAGATGACAGACATCTGTGCCAACCAATCAGCGTACACTCCACGCTGTACTTACTTCCGATATGAAGATGAACTGAAAACAGTGACAAGCCATATTTGACAAAACGCTTATGTATGTGTCGAATTTCGTATATTTTTCAACAACTATTCACAACGTTGCAACGTCCGGTGAAAACACCAAATGACCCATACTGTATTCAATGTGTATTCATTTCACGCTCTGCGGTGTAGTGAATATAAAGACTGGTCTCAATTTTATTCCGTGTTTGTGAGACATCGGGGTTGTGTTTTCAGCCATAACTTAAGCACACCGAGTTATACGAATTTCACTCATAATTAATACTTACTAATACCAATACAGGCATTGTCATTTCATAACGGTCGTTTGTTTACAAAGTTTTTGGTTTCTCCCCACAGCATGGTCATGCCCATTGTGGGTTTGTCGTCAGGAACCAATCACGGATGGCCAGGGGGAGGGAATATCTATTCAAGTTTGTCTGGCTTGCAAAGGTGACTCCGCCCGTAGAACCAGAGGTACTAACCAATGAAAGCTGGGAAACGGAGTGGGGTGATATGACATCACAAATGTGACTCCCGTGATTACATCATGTATTTCTCCTAGAATAGTGAATCTACACCAATTTAAAATGGGTATTTACGTTACTGCTCAGAGTCGCTTGCGTAATGCAGAGTGTGCATTACCAGGTAAGATTTTACCAACAGTGTTGTACAAGATTATATCTTAATTTAACATCAAATATTTGGATGGCTCATACAGACATACGATCAAGATAGGTAAGAACCAAGGGTGAAGTGGGTCAGTGACCGGGAGTAGCCCAAAACAGAGGAGGACAACACTCCGGCTGCCGACGAGATACAGCAGGCTGTCAGCATGCGGGCCTTTGTTTGCCGTTGGCAGATTGTCTCGACTGTCACAAGGCTTGTTTGAACTAAACGCTATGCAAACGATACCGAGAGGGAAAGTAGACAAAGTTGTGCACCCTCCTAGCGTCAATCACTGGGGAAAGCACACATCCTTCCAGTTGATGTAAAAATGCAGACTGGACAGGTTTTGGTCATCTAAAAATATCTTTATTTATTTCTGTATAAAAATTATTTAAAAACGGGTTAGGCCTACATCTAAGTCCTTAAAAGTAGTCAGGACAAGAATGAACAGATAAGCCTTAAGGTTATTGTGTTGTGTGTATGGTGTGGTAATGTTCAGGCCTAATTTGACCAGCATGTGCTGTCCTAGACACATGACAACTAGGAGATTCATGCAATATTGCTCCATATTGCATCAGACACTCATGGCCACCTACCATGGAAGTGACACTGACATTCCCCCTCTCCCCCACAATCTCCACATGCATACACACACAGACTAGTCGCGGTCACACATTGCTAGTGTTTTATTAGAGTTAAGTATGGGTCAGACAGTTGAAAGTCTCACTTAGGCAATAGCGTCCATTTGTATGGGTCTTACACAAATCTCAACACTTCTAAGTAATGTCAGGGCCTCAGATGTCAACACAGCATTTCAGAACCTTCTGGAATCCCACATTAAAGCCTTACATGACATTTTTTTTTCATGTAACATTCGTTTGCAGTAATTTTGAAAGTTACACTGAACACACTTGCAACGTTGAGGTACATCTGTAAGCACACACACACATACATACACCCCACCCCCCCCAAAAAAACATACACCGATAACGCACGCACACAGATTCAGCAATTAATGGGTAGGTGAAATTGACCGGAAAGAAAGGGTTCATGATCCTCTCATTCCCCCACACCTCGTCCAAAGAGACCTTAGTATTGGGAAACTGCCTTGTTTTAAAGAAACAATTTACAGAGAGCCTATTCAGCTTTAAGTGTATGCTCACATGACTAAAATCACAGAACAAAACAAATTAGATCAGCCATGACTACAAAAAAATACTTTCATTAAAATAATCTGACACATTAAAACATGAATCCATAGGACAAACGATTTAACACATTAGGATTTGATGTCACATCTGTAACATCATTAGTAAATACTAAATATGTGATTGCCACTTCAGCCACAAGCAGATATTATCAGATACAATACGGTACTTAGTTATAAGTATCCTTCCTTTACAATGTATAAATTGTTTAAAATAGTTTTTAAGCTGCTGCTGGTCAGTGTTAAATGTAATCCTACAATAAATACAATGTCACTAAAGAGCAGTGTAAAGTTGGACTGATCACAGGATGCTTCTTTTAAAAGGTACATCTATGACACCTTCTTACAGTTATGAGGAGTTACACATACCTCCATACTGGGCACTAGCACAGCTAAGCTCAACTATGACTGTTAACTGCTCTTTGTTGTTCAGGTAAGACTCTGGTTGTCACTAATTGTATTCAACATAATTGTTCATAAATCAAACTATGGTCATATGAGAAGGTTAACATAATTGACCCCATTCTAGAGAAGCACTCCGGCTGAGCAAAACTTTGGGATTCATAGAAGGAGAGGAATTGGAATAGGGGGTGCGGGGAACACTCACCCCTGTGGTTAGGAATCACTTGCATCGTCTTGCATTGCATACCACAAAATCACATGGAAATCAAACATCAAAAGGACACATACTAGAGTAACCAATTACTGCAGTTAGCAACAGTTCAGCGTATTATACATGATTTCTATGTATATACATTTGTAACGTATACATATTGATACAAATTTTACAGTAACCATTAAGCCATGAAGTCAGTCAAAACCATGTTCAGACTATATAAGTGAAATTTATAAAATAAATTCAGTGCTAGCTAGATTTTTTTATTTTTGTCTATAGTCTCAGTCATTGATGTTATGTCTAGTCTCTTATTTCAGTTAAACTAATGTGAACTAGATTCAGACTGCCCCTGTAAATGTTTGTTTTAGATGATTTGGAACGGAGCTGGAATGAGGGGACAAGTCGGAAAATCAAAGTGCAATCAAAAGTTATCAATGTTGCTTGTCCCTTGAATTCGAAACATCACACCGTAATATCACACAACTCTAGAGCAACGTCTCTATCATTGTCAAATGTGCATAAGACTTCTCTTTAGATCTGTAGGGGGTAGGAAGGGGTAGGAAACGCAGTAAGACATTCATGGAATCTTGGATTCTCAACCTGGCTTGTCGACTTTTACCTTTTGTCGTCAAGGCGACTGAGGCCAAAGTGAAAGTCAGGGCATTTTGTTCTGCTAGATTCTACATGATTTTGTGGCATCTGACAGAAAAAAATGTATGTTATGTCTCTGACTCCGGTTATGTCTCCGGTGAACTGCATGATTCCCCCACTGTGTCCCTATTCTGAGAGCTAAGCTAATTCAGTCCAGACTCTTTGGTCAGTTTTTTTTTTGTTAGTTTTTATAAGTAAGGACCCTGTCCATCTGTGGAGTTGTCCACTGAATGCACGAGAGGGGCACGCAGCGAGAGTGACAGGATGTCTCTGAAAGTAACTTTCAAGCCCCTACCGCTCATTCCCTTTTTAGAAGTGCCAACAGTTGGCTCTATTCTGACATAACAGCGTGACCAAATAGGGAGGCACAGGTTCAGCCACGTCTCATGACAGTGAGAAGAAAGACAGACAGACAGACAGAAAGAGAGAAGACAGAGATTGACAGAAGGGGCAGAAGGAATGTTAGGAGGATACAGGAAAAAAAGATTAAGATTAAACCAATTTCAACATTATCTTGGTGGGGCAAAGACCAGGAATGGATGCCATATTCAGTCCATAGGTCATCATGATCAGACATTAGTGCAAGTAATTGTAAGAGACATAAATAATACTCATCAAACAGGGAATCTGTTACCATTTCAAAAATCCTGCCTCTTTCCCAGAGGAAGCGTTCATCTGGGACAGCCTGAGTCTCAAGAGGGATTCTCTGACGCTACCGACTGGGGAAGCAGAGTTAGGATGTTAGGTCGAACGGGAGCTCCACACGGCCATCTCTCTCTCACACAGTGTTAAGTGCTTTGCTTCATCTCTCGTCTCGTCGCAACATGGAGACCAGAGGTGGAGGTGACGGGGTGCATGTGCTTGGAACGACTGAGAACACTTGCGGATGACTGAGGCAAGCGCGGACGGTGGCGGCGGCCTGCATCGTGCAGAAGACTGGGGGTAGCGACTGACAGCGGATGCGTGTGCTGAGGGAGAGCTGAGGTCTGTCCATGACTGCAGCACAGACAGAGAGAGGAGGTGGGGTGAGGGCAGGGCAGGGCAGGAGCAGAGAGGAGGAGAGAGAGAGAGGGTGGGCAAAAGGTCTCTACAAAGCGAACAGGGCGTCCTCCGTCCTCTCCGCCTTCCTGCGGCCTGTGCTGCTGCTGCTGGCACTGATTGGGGGGCTGGGCTCTTCACTCGGGACACACGGTAGGGGCGTGTCTGCCACCTTGGCCCTCTCCTCCAGGAACTTGTCGAACTCTGCGGAGGTTGGAACACAGGGAGAGGGAGAGAACGATCACATGCTGTTATTTTGAGATAAGAGGGCAGAGGAAAACATTATTGAAAAAGCTCCAGCCATGGAGTGAGTGTGTGTCTCTCCCCGAGTCCTACCTTCACTCGTCACCCCTTCCTCCTTGTCACCTTTCTGTGTGCAGAGAGAAAAGAGATAGACTGTTATTCGGTTGTTTTGATCGTCTGCATCGCAAGAAGAAGAAGAAAAAAATAGCAGAACGTAAGTTCGGAGTGTTGCCTCCAAAACCCATACATCCTCGTCTCCTTCAACGTGATCGCAACACTCCGGTCACCTACCACTCCCACTGACCACAAGCACAGGTCAGTGTCTGGCTGTGGCAGGAACACTGGCGTTTCACTCTGGACAGAAGCACAACTGGGAAAGACCTCGGGCTGGGCACTGGCTGTGCATGAGCTAAGGTTTACTCTGACCACTACATCCACACTCATTCTGTCCGGCGTTCTCTCCTTGTCCGTGTGGATGTCTTTTCTCAGAGATCACACAAAGTCCAATGCACCACCTGCCCTTACAATGGGACACCCCTGAATCCATTGCAAAAGTCTTTTAACCTGATCAAACAGTGTGTTAGTATACTAGCATGAGGCAGCATGAGGAGCAATGGAACGATGCCCGGTTAAAGCAGAGAAACGATGATTGACTTAAAAAGAATTGGATGGGAAATGTTTTGAATGGACAAGAAAATAAAGAGCTTAAAGTGGTTAATCTGTGAGATGGGTGTGAAATGGTGTGTTGTCATGGTGAAATAGAGGGGGGAAAAAAAGAGAGAGAATGAATAAAATCAAGGGGAAAAAAAAGAGTCTCACCACATCAGCACAGAGCCACTCCTCTATGTCATCCATGACAGAGGACTGCGAGACGGGAATCTAAGGAGCAAAGCACCATGGACAAGCCCCGCAGGCCGGAGAAAGCCACAAGAATATAAACGACAAAACAACAACAACAAGAAGAACAACGACCCCAAAAAAAGACAACAACAGAACACAACAGAAACACAAAAAAAGAGGAGGGGGGGGGGGAAATATCACCAGAATGTCTTGAGAAGAGAGCAATGACAACAAAAACCAGAACCAAATAAAAACAGTTTGAAAGAGTAAAACCGTACACTCAAACCACACACATACATAGACACACGTACGCACATGCACACACACGTACACACACACACACACACACACACACACACACAAACATCACTGTCATGAGCCGATATGTCATGCAAAGGCTGTGAAGATGCGAGAGGCAAGGAAAATGGCTGCGGAGTAGTTCTGAGGGTGAGTGTTTGTTTCTGTGTCTGTCTGCGCACACAAAGAATGACCGCCAGACAGACAGACAGAGTGTGTGTGTGGGTGGGAAAAAGAGAGATGGCAGTGGAGATTGTGTGTGTTTGAGAGCAGGTGCATGAAATGCAGCCAAATGCAGCCAAAAGGGGTCTTATTACACAGATCACCTGAGCTTTGAAGACAGAGGGAAACGTGATCGTGATCGTAAGGGATGAGATCTGCCATGAGGTTTCTATGTGGACCGCTAATTGATGCTCATTTCAAAACTCAGTGAGGCCGGTCCTGCTGATTAAATGTTGTAGCTGGCCAAACGACTTGTGCCTAATGACCAGATAGAGAGACCTGGGCTCATCAGGGGGATGGATGACCACCAAGCCCGTCGATTTGACTGGGTTGCTACACAGCCAAGTTTGAGGTACTTCACCGGAGATTTATGGAATGTCTAAAGTGTTCAAATATTTGACATCATGGGTATTTTCTGAACAGTTATAGTCCAACAAACACTGCAAACACCCAACTCACACAAAACTAACATGCGCAGAAACAAAAATGTAAATATGTGCAAAAGTTTGCTGTGCATTCCTTGAAAAGAAGGCATGGTGCTGTCCCAAATCAAATGTTCATGGAATACAATCACAGTCAACTGTTATGGACTAACAACTAGATTATGTTGTTAATGGCACTCAAATTATGGTAATGAATTATGTTAGAACATGACACTATTCTACATTTACTATTCCAGTAAGTCAGTTTCAAATGTTAACTTCTGGACCAGTGATGGAGGATGATCTCCTGCTACACAACAAAAACATGTATTTTTTTAGTTTTTAAACACAGTAATGTGAACCTGACTGGAATATGCCTAATATGATGTAAAAATGTGTGCAAAAACTCTCCATCTCAATCAAAATGAACCGAAGCAGAAACAGCCTCTATAGCATCAGGTGAACTGAACCCAGCTCACTGTGTCCTTCACTAAATGGGAAGTTGCCCAGTTGTGTGTCAGGAGTCTCCACACCAATCAGAGATGAGGTCACAGAGTTTCCATGACACCCTTAGGAGTTAGTGGGAACCGTTAGCTGTTCGTGTAGTTTCGGGTTTGATGTTTCACTCGAGTTACTTTATTACTTTATTACTACGTGAAAATCCCAGCTTGTCCCGGGAGAACAAGTGAGCCTTTGCGTTGTTCACATGGTGGAGAGGTGAGGATGGGTCCCTGCCCCGACAGTACAAGGAAGGGACAGCGCAGCACGTCACGTCACACAAGAGAGCCAGAGGAAATGTCTTTCGTAGTTTATCTCCGTGATGCTTTGAAGCGACTGAAGCTAACGACAGAATGGAATGTAACCAAAAAAGCATCTTCAGTGTCAGCAATGAGATAACATGCAAACTTTAATACAGGACTTGTGTTAAAAGCAACACACTGTATGTAACGCGCTTTTGACTGCTCTGGCATGTCTCAATATCTGACTGGACAACATAAAGACAACCTTAACAGCACTCAAAAGTCATTGAATTGGTTCTCAGAGTATTGCAGGATTTCCAGAACTGGTTTCCACAACCAGCATCGTACTGCACTTGAGGTAGCACGGAACACTACACCAAAAACCCTCAGACTACCATCTGCCGCAGTATTTCCCTATGCACTGCTAAGATCTGCGGCGCCTGGTATAGAGTGACGGCTCTGGGCCTGGTTAAGAGGCTCTCCTCTGGTGTCCTCCCTGGAGCTTGCCTGGCTCTGCGGCTGGCTATGGGCTCTCCCCTGTGGGCCGCACGGACGTGCTGCTCGCCGTGCCACTGGCACTCTGGATCAGGCCTACACAGACTCTCCCTTGTACTGCCACTGGGGTGGGGGCGGGGGCTGGTGGAGGTGGAGGTGGAGGTGGTGGTGGTGATGATGATGATGATGGGAGGTGGTCAGGGAGGGCTTAGGGTAATTGACACGGAGGGGTGGGGGGTCTGGAGGAGGGTAGAGGTTGGGGTGGGGGGTTACTGGTGAAACTCTCACCATTCCTTGGGTGATGAGCCAGCTGTCTATGGGCTCCAGCTGTGCGCTATCATCATTATCCCTCAGCTGAATCAACAACAGAGAACACCTTACACACATGAGAGAGACTACACATACACACACACCCTCTCCAACAGTCCTGTGGCACAACATACAGCGTCTCTTAGGCAAGGACATAGCCTTTATCTCCATGACTGCACAAAGGAAAAAACTATTTCAAATAAGAGGGGCAGTGTTAAAGGCATCAAATCAGGCTAGCAGTACAGAGACAGAACGAGTGAGCTGATGTTTAAAACTGATGCAATTCAACCTTTGATACGTGGGGTGGATACTGTACCAGCGAGCTGTCAACCTGGCATGGACTTCAGGAGCCTCGAACGGGGCACATGCCATCAGAAACCACCAGACTGGTCACTTGGCACAGTGCACGAGTATTGTCCTTGTAAATGTGCAGCCGTGTGTGTGTGTGTGTGTGTGTGTGTGTTCTAAGAGTTCATATCTCCAAAAGGTTGTTCTATGTGAGAGTGTCTGAGTCTCTGTTTACTGTGGCTATTCATAGACTCTGTACTGTCCTCACCACACCAACTATACATTGCTTCCATTTCTCCTGTTACATTACATGGGCTTCCAAGGAAGATATTCTGTCTGTAATAAACAAAAGCTGAATTCTACTCATCTGGGTTCTGTATTATGCCAGTCTTGCTCATCTGGGTTCTGTATAAGGCTAGTCTTGCTCATCTGGGTTCTGTATTATGCCAGTCTTGCTCATCTGGGTTCTGTATTAGGCTAGTCTTGCTCATCTGGGTTCTGTATTAGGCTAGTCTTGCTCATCTGGGTTCTGTATTAGGCTAGTCTTGCTCATCTGGGTTCTGTATTAGGCTAGTCTTGCTCATCTGGGTTCTGTATTAGGCCAGTCTTGCAGCATCCACTTTTAATTTCATGGTTTGATATCAGTTTGCGTAAGCAGGGTTTCAACACAGGCTTAAACGCCTGCCAATATTTCTGAGACTTTTGACACATGACTGGTCAATGTTATATATTAGAGGTATAAAACATAGATATAAAAACAGACTTTGGAATATCTTCCTAATCAATTTCCAAATCACTACCACGAAATCATCGGTGGCTCAATGAGGAACAACTTTCAACCAATGGGCTGCCAGTCTCTAGGCTGCCTGGACTGCACTGAACAGCTATTCCTAGCAAGAGTAAACACAAGGGCAGAGGGCCAACACCTGCATTACTCAATGGAGTCTGGCTCAGAAGAGGTCACACTAGATGACCCTGGGTCCCATCAAGCAAATATTTGATTTAAACTATGACCGTGAAGATCAAATAAACCCTAGCGCTTCGTGGATGATGGCATACTCTGAGCTGAGAAACGATTGTCTAAACGGCAGCTGGAGATATATAGAGGCTTGGAAAAGCAAGACCAAGACATTGAAGTAAAGAGGACAGGGCCAGGCAATGATGAATTTTCCATGAGTTGAAGAGCGATTCTTGTGTTTTGAGTATTTTAGACTGGGCATCTGCCAGAGCCATGCTGGATCGAAAGACTTAGGAGCTTAAACCGTTTACAACCTCTTGGGCTAAGAGAAGTTAGCTACAGCTTGAGTTTGTATGTGGAATCAGAAGTCAGTTCACAGCAAGGACCGTCACATGCAGAGAACCCCACCCCCCCAAACCACTGGCGTCGGAACCATAGGTACACCATACGGACAGCAGAGTGCCCATCCAGACACTACATATCCCAGCATGCATTCCTGAACTCACCCCAGCTGTGTTCTGCTGTCTGATGTCCAGGGCAGAGGCCAGGCCTCCAAGCGCCTGGGGATCTTCATACGTCATGCTGCAGAGGAGAGCGAGGAAGGGGTCAGAATGGCACAGTCAGTCAGGGAACCGGTGATTGGTTCCATATATATCAGCCGACAAAAAAAAAACGATCATAATAAACAGTGGCAAACTAGGAAGTACTGAGCTGTTTTTTTCCAATGGGTTGCAACTGCTGCGTCTGTTGAATCTTAAGCTTAGCTTCCTCTTATTAAACAAACGCTGTACAGTGGAGTGACAGCCAAAACTTCACGTGAGAAATGGTTGGCCTATGTGCCTTACAAATAAACAACATTGAAGCTCTCAGAGCCAATGACACGGGCGAAAGAGGGAAACATCGATGTCTCCATATATTCTGCTCCGGTCATTTTGAGTACTGAGATCAGAAACTGGATGTCCACAGGAGGATTAAGCACGACATGCCACTGCTGTAGGCTCTGATCTGCACTACTGAAAGACAGGGGTCGAGGAGGAGCAGTGAAAGACAGGAGTCGAGGAGGAGCAGTGAAAGACAGGGGTCGAGGAGGAGGAGCAGTGAAAGACAGGGGTCGAGGAGGAGGAGCAGTGGAAGACAGGGGTCGAGGAGGAGGAGCAGTGGAAGACAGGGGTCGAGGAGGAGCAGTGAAAGACAGGGGTCGAGGAGGAGCAGTGAAAGACAGGGGTCGAGGAGGAGCAGTGAAAGACAGGGGTCGAGGAGGAGCAGTGGACGCTGGTGGAGGCTCCTACTTTTTGCGCTGCTCTGCCAGGGAGCTGCCTCTGGTGTGGGCGAACATGTCAAAGTCATCATGCTGCTGGGGGGGCGCGCCCCCGCTGGAGAGAGAGCACAGGGTCCCACTCACACTGCCTGAGCCCATGTCTACAGAGAGAGAGAGAGAGAGGGGGAGGGAGGGAGAGGGAGAGGGAGAGGGAGAGAGAGAGAGTAATTAAAATGGGGAACAGGTATGAAAAATGTCAATCACAAAACCTCCACAGCAGGTCCATATATGATCATCCACCTACAGATCAGGACGCTGAAGCACCTAACAGCAGATCTCGTGAGGATAGATCTAGGCTTCTTTGAGTAGGACAGAACCACCAACCAAAACGAGCTTTTATGTCTGCCATCACATATTCATTGGTGCAGCAGAGAGGATGTGTTTGGGTGTAAATGGGCCTGTGTCTGTCTGTGTGTAAATACAAAAATGGAGTGTTTCCGTGCATGCGTGTCGGAGTCTGCATGTGTAGGTGGACAATCTACCAGTGGAGTCCCTGTGGCCTGCCCTACCTAGTCCAGCCAGCTGTGTGGTCAGGGCTGCGGGGGAGGCGGCGTTGGCCGTGGCGGCTGCGGCAGCAGCAACAACAGGAGGAGCAGAAGGAGGAGCCGCGGCAGCAACAACAGGAGGAGGAGCAAGAGGAGCCGCGGCAGCAGCAACATGAGGAGGAGATGCCGGTGTGGGGCTGGAGGAGTGGGAGGCGCCACTGGGACGAGGACTGACCACCGCAGGGGAGCCTGGACCCAGATCTATGAGGTTGTCCTCGTTGGCTTCATTAAGCATCTGAGGAAACACACACACACACACACACAAAAACACAGTGAAATCCTCTGTGGTGTGATGATTTTGGGCTCCCACCAACAGAATAATCCAGAATATTTTGGAGAAAGCACAAAACTGGTAGGAAGAACAAAAGACGAGAAGCCATCGCTCAATATAAATAGACAAATAACAAACATCAGAGAGATTAAAGGGACAGCTTTGATGATACCGTGGGTGTAGAAAAGAGAGGGAGAAAGGAAGAGAGAGAGAGCGAGAGAGAGAGGGAGCGAGGGAGGACTACAGAAACAGACAGACAGAAACAGGGCTTGGGATGTGATCAGAGTCTCGCTGAATCAAACACATGTGCACACAGTCACGTCACGTAACACTGCAGAGTCTGAGGGTTGGACTGCTGGGGTCTGTGGGTTGGACTGCTGGGGTCTGTGGGTTGGACTGCTGGGGTCTGTGGGTTGGGCTGCTAGGGTCTGAGGGTTGGACTGCTGGGGTCTGAGGGGTGGACTGCTGGGGTCTGAGGGGTGGACTGCTGGGGTCTGAGGGGTGGACTGCTGGGGTCTGAGGGGTGGACTGCTGGGGTCTGAGGGTTGGACTGAGGGGTCTGAGGGTTACACAAGGAGATGCGCCTGCTCTCTACCACTGACCCGTGGGAACTCTGGAGGGGTCTGAGGGTCAAACAGCAGCGTGTGGGGGAATGGACACTACAGGACAGAAGCATTAGCAAGGGGGGAACCAGCCTTGACACACACGCACGCACGCGCACGCGCCCACACACACGGAGGGGGGACGTCCATATGTGCACAGGCCCTGTTGTAGCTGATGATTCCCTCCCTCCCTCCCCCCTCCCTCCTACACACACACACACACACACACACACACACACACACACACACACACACACACACACACACACACACACACACACACACACACACACACACACACACACACACACACACACACACACACACACACACACACACGGGGCTTTCATACTTGCCTCTGCTAGCTGGCCAGATGGATGGGGAAAAAAATGAAAGCGGCACAAGAAAACAAAAAGGTATAACAAGAGAAGACATGCTGAATCTAGAGAATGCAACAGCAGAACATGCACGACACAATATTCACAAGATCAGCTGCTGTCTCGCCGATGAGAAGTCACACATTTATCAAGCAGGAAAGGAAAAGCAAGTCTGCACTTAGCGCAGAGGCTTGAGATTTGCTGAGAAGCATAATTCTCAACCCAGGAGGCTCAACTTATCAGCATGAATGAGAAGCAGAAGACTTTCAGCAGGATTTTCTTAAACATTATGAGCCTGATCATGTTATGGAAAGTCAAGGCCTCTCAGAGAAGTGATAAGAATGTGTGCTCGAAGGGTAACCAGAGGAGGGGGAGGAGAAGGAGGAGGAGGAGGAGGCACAGTCAATATTGATGTTTGATTGAGTACAGAATAATGATTCATGGTGGTAGAATTGCCCAATCTTGCGGGCTCTGCCTGAACACACACTGTTAAGACACACCACTTACTGAACAATGGACGCTAATCAGAAAAGACGGAGCACAGAAACAGACCAGCATAGCATGAACAGCACCCAACAGTTACAATCTACACCATAGATTCGTCATGTTTGTCTACGAACCTGTTTCCCTAATGGCATGACTTATTACCTCCTTCTTCCTTTACACAAGTTCAGGTTCGGGACACAAATGTTGGCCTGGTGTGTGTAAGTGAAGTGCTTTTGCGTGTGACCATGAAAAAGATAAGTATATGTGTATGTGTATGTCAAGTGTGTGTCCGCTGAGGTGTGTGCAACTTACCCCATTTTTCTGAGCAGCTCGACCAGACCGGTACCTCTCATACCTGAGGATGAACAAAGACACATGTTCCTTTAGGAGCGCCATCAGAGCAGTGAGGATGCTTTGAAAATGGTGGGGTTGATCAAAGTGGACTTGAGATACAAGGTAGAATTGTTTCGACATGAGGGTGAACCTTCCAGGAAATAACTGGCTGATGCTCTCGTAACAGAGGCAGTTTACAGTCTGACAAGGACAATATGTGAAACAATCAGTGATTTTCTGTTTGAAACTGTGTAAGTGAGCATTTTAAAGATTTGAATTCCCTTAGAAGTGGTGACTATTTGCATGTTACATAATAACAAAGACTATCAGTCAGTGTGTAGACACACATACATCAGGGGCTGGCTAGGTGACATTTGCAGGGGCCACTACTAAAATACTGGCGTGAGATGAAAGGTGTGCGCAGAGAAGAACGTCATTCATCACCTCTCATAGCGCAGGAAGATGTTGTTGAGGTCGTCGTTAACGTGCAGCAGCTCCTCGGTCACCTCTTCATTGGCCACGCGAGCGATGAGCTCCATGATCCTGTGCTGCATGTTCCTGCAGGTCCGGTTCAGCTCCTGTATGTATGTGGACACGTGGACACACACACACACACACACACACACACACACAAACACACACAAACACAATTACATCTTGAACATTTCCCCTACATTCCCATTTCCCTGAAGGCTTGTATGCTGAGCTCTGACCAAAAAAATAAAGTCACATGGGAATGACATGCAGGTGCAGTGCACCTAGTCAGTCCATCACTGCCTGTCTGGACTGGACTGCCAAGACTAGTGCTATGGCTCCCCCTGCTGGTGGAAGTATGCTCAACACCCACAGATGCAAACCAGTGAAGGAAAAGGAATGAAAGATCAGTGGAACAGAAAATCAATCCGAGAGAGACACAGGGAGTGAGATGTGTGACCAGGAGGTCACAGAGAGAGAGAAAGGCATGAGGTGAGCAGCAGAGAGGAGAAAAACAGGTGTGGAGACACACACACACACACACACACACACACACACACGGAGGGAGAGGCTGCGAGGATTGTGAAAAACACCTGGAGCAGCTCGAGGTCAGATGCCTCCTCATGTCCTGGCACCATCTCCGTCAACATTTCTGACATCACTTTGGCGTTGCCACGGACAACGTCCAGCTCGCTGCGCAGCCTGGCAACCTGAAGGCAGACAGACACATGAAGAGAGACGCTGAGAGACAGACAGGGAACCCGTCTTCAGCACACCATCATACAAATCAGCCTTAAACATCGAAAGGAGAAATCTTTCTAATATGTAATCACACATGTGCACGACAAAGGCCAAATGTGGCATCTGACAAAGACAACGTGGACAGACATGAACAGAGAGCCCTGCTGACAGCGGTGAAGAGAGTGTTTATGAGCACTTATGCACGAGCATCGAATACACCTAGTGCATAAGAGTGTGACAAACTGCTGCAGGACTGTAATGGACATTAACATATTCTGGAAGGCACTTTGGGCTACTGCCAGAAAGGTGCTCTATAAAATAAAATGCATTATTTCATTATTATAAAGTAACTTGACACTCCCAATGAATGAGTGAGTGAGTGAGTGAGTGAGTGAGTGAGTGACGAAGTGAAATATTCACCGTCACTTTAAATAGCGCAGAAAATCATTGGGGAAATTGTTTGGGTTTTATGTGAGTGCTTGATGAACGGTTTGACCAGGGTGCAATGGAAGCAACGGAAACAATGGAAGCTTACCTGCAGCATAACCAGCGCTGGCCAAAGGCGCGTGCTTGTGAACAGGACTTCCTTATTCCGGCAGGAGCGCCAAACAATGGACTGTTCCATTTTAGACAGGGGTGTTTTGGTTTAGATAGGATAATATCCTTATAGCTGGCTGCCAGAAGCTAAATTGATATGTTTGCGCATGTGGTGATGCGAGATTTAAATGGTTGTATGTTTCATACATGTTTAATATGTTAAAGTATTGTCTGTTTAGATAATTGATTTGTGATTGATGGTTAACTCCTGGGAGGAGGAGTTAACCATCCAGGGAATGGCAGGGGAGTTGAGTTCGGACCTCTGACTTGAGAGGATGCCTAGTGCTTTTGTTAAATTAAGCCATAACTGCTAGTCAGTGTAATTAAGTATCTGTTTGTTTGTTTTGACAAAGTTAAATGTTAAATGTTCGTATTGTCTGTCAACTGCCGGCAGCTTAATAAATCTGCACCTTTTGGACTACTTAAAACATTCTCCTGGTTACTGCCTCTGCCGCTCAACAACCTACTTCACAGAGTGAGTGAGTGAGTTCCCAGTAAGTGTGCGGTACCTGTTCTGGGTTGGCTGAGATGGGGCCCTGGATGGAGGGGATGGTGGGGATGTGAGTGGGGGAGGTGGCGGCCGAGCCCTGGCCCGGTGTGGCCGCTCTGGGAGGGGGCTGGGAGGTCACGCTGGGCTGCTGGGCCACGGTGGGGGCTCGGTACTTGAGCAGGGCTGGGTCCACCTCTGGAACACCCTGCAGACACAGAGCCGAGAGCAGAGAAGAGAGAAGAGAGAGCAGAGAGCAGAGAAGAGAGAGAAGAGAGCAGAGAGAAGAGAGAAGAGAGAAGAGAGCAGAAGAGAGAAGAGAGCAGAGAGAAGAGAGCAGAGAAGAGAGCAGAGAAGAGAGCAGAGAGAAGAGAGAAGAGAGCAGAGAGAAGAGAGAAGAGAGAAGAGAGCAGAGAGAAGAGAGCAGAGAAGAGAGCAGAGAAGAGAGCAGAGAGAAGAGAGAAGAGAGAAGAGAGAAGAGAGCAGAGAAGAGCGCAGAGAGAAGAGAGCAGAGAGCAGAGAGAAGAGAGAGAACACAACATACATCCAACATCAATCCTCCATGTTTACTCTGTTCCTGAATGGACATATCATACTTATACTTACACATACTACATACATGTGTAAATGCACACTCAAGCCGCAGAGGCTGGTAAATGACTGAGTGGCCAGGGAAGATAAGCAGTGGTGCAAGGTGTCATGGCTACAGTGTCTGACGTGTAAAGCGTGGAAGTGTGCATTCAGCGAGCGCTCACCCGCTGCGGTGTGTGTATGGGTGACAGGGCGTCCAGGTCGGCCATGGGGAACTCGATGCCTTTCCTCTTCAGCTCCTCGTAGATGTGAACCACGCCGGTCAGGTCTGGACTGCTCCTGAAGGCATCTGCCCACGCCTGCCCAACACATGCTCAACATTAGACTAACACCCCCTCTCATGGGCACACGAACACACACACACACACAAACTCACACTCACACTCATTAGGATTGCTTGTTCGTTCACTGAAACACCCAGAGGCATACTCATAGATGTATTGTAATACACTCTCACTGACACACACACACACACACACACACACACACACACACACACACACACACAGGCCCAAGCATGATAACACTCCTGTGGACAGCTTCACACTCTCACTCCAAGGCTGTCTGCTCCAGATAACAACTTCCTAATGACAGGGCGAGCACGGGAAACAGAAAACAGATGAGAGGAGCGGAGGAGAGCTAACAGAGGCCAAGGAATGAAGAGACAAAGAGTATGAAGAGAAAGAGTGAGATGGAGAGAATAGCAAGAAGAAAAGAGGGGAAAAGTGGCTCCATCCTCCACTGCCTCACTCACTCGCTCCCTCTCCTCCATCTCTCCTCTCTGTCGCTCACCTGGATAAGAGCCAGCACCTTGTCCTGGACTATGGTGGGGGGGTTGGACTTGGGGGAGATGATTTTCACCAGCACGCCGTCTATGAAGTCCCTGTTGGCCACCAGCACGTGGAAGCGATGGCCACAGTTCTTCACACAGGTCTCTAGGACCTGGGGGACGCAAGTATCAGAGACAGACAGAATAAGACAGGGGTGGGGGTTGAGATGCAGCGCCTCAGTGTGTTTAAACACAACACTTCATCAGAACAGCTCAGATCAATGCCCATTCTAACAGCCCAGAATATCAAAGACATTGTGTCTATGGGTGTGTGTGTGTGTGTGTGTGTGTGTGTGTGTGTGTGTGTGTGTGTGTGTTGCAAGATGACTTGAATCAAAGGAAATCAGAACCACTTTGTGTGAAGCTTAAAAAAAGTCAAAGCCTGTTGAACATGTGACAGCGCTTAGGCAAGTGTGCTATGCACAACCCATTAGCACAGCGCTCCCAGCCTCAAACGGCGCTAAAACGCCTCTGTCATCTGAGCATTCCCACATCCACAATCCCTAGGGACTGTGCTTTTCATTTTAGAAGGAGTAAATTGGAGGTTTTTAAAGCGCCATGTCAGCCAGAGTCTATGCATACTGCACTAATAGATTCCCACTTGTTCACAGATCAACTGACAACACTCTCCATGAAAGAAAGGTTATGCTAACGTAAAATAAAAGACAGCAATTGTGGATTTGGGCATGCTAGCGGGTCTTTACGTGCGCTGGGTTGTTTCATGAATTGTGACATTCCGTGGAAGGGGTGTGTAAATCACCGTTAAGGCCAACATCACTTCTCGGAAGTTCCTGTTTCCGTTCAGCCTCTTCTTCACCGCTCGGAGGGCGTCTTTGGGCCTACGCAGGGGCAGAGAATAGCCGCAAGAAAGCAATTAACCTTCAGAAAGCGCCACCAACCCACAGCTAAGGCTCCGCTCACATATGTACGGCAACTGTGTGGGTTTGTAATGACGAGCAATTGAGAAGGGATTACACTGTGGATGGACTGCAAACAATACGACACAATGCCAATGATATGGGTAGATAATCATGAGTGAAAACATGGCTCAGCACACCCCTTGTCTTTGATGGGCAAGGACGTCATGAGTCAAATGCAAGCCGGAGCCACTTATAAAACAGTCACCGCCACACAGCATATTTCTAGCGTGATGATATTAGCAGGCACCTCGGCTTAACCAAGTTAACGGTTTATTTTCGGCTTCTTAAGAGGATTAAGCCCACATGTGAGGGCCAGAGGACTGATCTAGCCAAGGAACATTTTTGGGATTCTCTGCAGCTTCCCACCTTTTTAAAGGATAATGGCCAGGGCCAGACAGCAGCTGACCTGCTAGCCAACAATACAACACGGCCTTGTGTTCTCTGGAGCCAAGCAGAACAGAACCAGGTCTGTGTGTGCGTGTGCGTGTGCGTGTGTGATGTGTGTGAGAAAGAAAGAAAGAAAGAAAGAAAGAAAGAGAGAATGAGATAAGGGGAGGGTTAGAGAGTTTTGTGTGAAAGAAAAAAAAGAGGAGATGGAGATGTATGTGTGTGTGTGTGTGTGTGTGTGTGTGTGTGTGTGTGTGTGTGTATGTATGAGAGAGAGAGAGGAAATTAGGTGAGGGGAGAGTGAGCGAGATTTTGTGTGGAAAGAGTAGAAATGGAGAGTGGTTGGTGTGTGTGTGTGTCTGTGTGTCTGTGTGTGTCTGTGTGTGTCTGTGTGTGTCTGTGTGTGTCTGTGTGTGTCTGTGTGAGTGAGTGAGATAGAGAGCGTGCCCTGAGGGGAAGCCCAAGCACTGATGTGTTTTATCCCATGAGACACCTGTCTGCTGAGACCCCTGTGGCAAAATACATTACAGCTAGAGAGACTGCAGAACCAGGCCTACCTACCTCATTTGTCAGACACACACACACACTTCCCTCTTTCACTAACATACACACTCTCTCACACACTTAGTCATATCAACACTGTCCATTCCTGACTCTGTGCTTCCCTCGCCCAACTGCTCTTCTCCACTAAGACTGCCATGTTACTCACCCGTCCTCGGTCTCGTTGATGATGTCACAGATCTCCATGTTGAGCGCCCAGTCTTCGCCCTGCAGGGAGCCATCTGTGCCCTTTTCTGGAGACAGACACAAGCACAGCCCACATGACATATAGCACTGTAGCCATGACACATCCACAGCCCACATGACATATAGCACTGTAGCCATGACACATCCACAGCACACATGACATATAGCACTGTAGCCATGACAACTTACAGGAGACAGACACAACCACAGCCCACATGACATATAGCACTGTAGCCATGACACAACCACAGCACACATGACATATAGCACTGTAGCCATGACACCTTTGACACAACCACAGCACACATGACATATAGCACTGTAGCCATGACACCGTACAGACACAAGCACACATGACATATAGCACTGTAGCCATGACACTTTACAGAAGGCTGACAAAACTCTGAGGGGGCTTTCATTTCCAAAACTCCAGGAGCTCCAGACTGGACAGACTCGAACGGGCACGTTTTGTTGCCACTCCATAGGGGGCAGAGGGGAGCTGCTGACCTGCAGGGCATGGGGCTGTTCTGTCAGCTGCTTCAGTGGAGCTTCAGTGGAGCTTCTCCTGCTTAGCTCAGTGGACAGGCTTCCATCATGCCATCGGTCGGTGTTAGTGCTGTGCTCTGTGTGAAGTTTGTTGCCATTATGCAGTGTTTCGGAACATGTGTGTGTGTGTGTGTGTGTACGTGTGTGTGTGTGTGTGTGTGTGTGTACGTGTGTGTGTGTGTGTGTGTGTGTGTGTGTGTGTGTACACGTGTGTGTGTGTGTGTACGTGTGTGTGTACATGTGTGTGTGTGTAGAGCACATAAGAGCACTGGAGCATGTGTGGTGTGTGCAATGCACTGCTGTGAGTCGGAGACCACATCTCAAGCCAACCTGAACCTAAAATCGTTCCTCGTACAATACTACTGTGTGTAAAAGGGTGTGTTTTTGTGTGTGTAGGGGAGGACAGGCTTTGTATGCTGGGCATTGACACAAACGGCTTCTTGTGTTCTGAGGCGCGTGGGGAGCGCTGTTCTGGCTCAGGCCTTCATTCATTTGCTCTGATATCATTCAGAGGAGAAAGAAAGAACCAGAAGAACCAGCTCAGCCAACCTTTGAACTCAACTCAACAGAGAACCTTGTGTGTGTGTGTGTGTTTCCTTCCTCTTTCTCTCTCCATCCCTCTAACTGACAGGCCCTCTACCACTCTCTATTCCTCACACTGCTGGGTGACATGAAGCCATAAAGCCACCCAGCACCACGCAAGTGCCCTCTGCCTTAGAACATCAGAGGGAGAACCTCTGCCTTAGAACATCAGAGGGAGAACCTCTGCCAAAGAACCGGCCAAAGAAGAGGTGCCCTGGGGAGCTGAGGCCGGTCGGCAGCCTGTTTCTTGTCTGAGTGCAGACAACTTCCTGCTGAGTCACTCAGGCCAGGGAGGGTTGATGGGCAGGGCAGTTCTGGGTGGTGAAGGCCATGGGAGTCTAAGCCAAACTTCAATCAGGCCTGCCTGGCTGCCTGGCAGGTTGCCTGCCACTGCCACTGCTGTCCAATAACACTATTGAACAGTGCTGCTGCTAAATAGGTCTTGCAAGCTGGTCAAACTAACTCAGTGGCTGTCCTGAAAACCACCCGGAGACATTTGTGGTGGTGATGGGGAAAGGATTGTCCCGAGTTGACTGATTGTCTGACCCAATTGACTGTCTACCACTAAGTGGCTCAGTTCAGTGCTGCTCACTGGAACTGCCGTGGGGCTAAATCTCCCAACAGTGACTCCTCAGCCGCTTTCATTCATGAACTTAGTAAACACACATTTTTGGAAATATGTATTTAGAAAAAAACAAATAGCCTAAATGAGGTTGATTACATTACAGGCCTATTTTGAGAGTTTACAACTACACACCTAAAGCCATTGTGACATGTCTTTTTTCCCCTTGTGATTCCAAGCAAGTGAGAATGCACCATTATATAGCAGGTTTCTGACTGCACAGAGATACAAAGGGCATTGCTTTAGGTTAGTTGCTTTCTTGATTATGGCGTGTGTCCATGTGTGTATTTATGTTTCTATGTGTCTTTATTTCGTGAAGGTTTTGTTTTTTCAATCCCTGCTTACTTCCCTAGATGGGGTAGCTAGCCTTGGTAGGGTTGTGATATGTGTGTGTGTGTGTGTGTGTGTGTGTGTGTGTGTGTGTGTGTGTGTGTGTGTGTGTGTGTGTAGCTCTGCAGAGATGGGAGTTTTCCCGTGCAGTGCAGTGACGCAGACACCCAGTGACTCACTTGAGAAAGTGTCATCCCCACAGAGAGCTACCCCCTGCCTCTGTACACAGCCAGCCTCCATGTTTAAGCTGCAGCAGATGCAGCAGATGCAGCAGATGCAGCCCAGGCCAGGCTGAGGGGCTTAATAAACATGCAGAGCTCCAGCAGCCTGGACTCAGAGGTCTCAGATTGCCCAGGGTGCAGGCCTGAGGCTCAGTGCTGACCTCAATATTTCTCCCACAACAAACTTCTGCAGCCATTTTAGGTAATGATCTTGTTAGCCGGACCAGCCTGTTCCATGAGCGTGCCCAGCAGGGATGGCAAGCGCGGCTGGTCCACATGGTGGGTCTTCAAAGGCACATCGCGCACACTTTCTGGCTCCAACTTTCTGCTTCCAATCCACTTGGAACTTAAACCCATGAAAACTAATATGAAATAAAAACGGAATAAACCACGAGGTTCAAGTCATGTTTCTGAGACCACATTACAGAGCCTGTGCCTCAGACATATCTTTCTTTCTTTTTTTGGGCAAGCTGAATGTCTGATGCAAAATCTTCACTCATCACTCTTCCCACCCGAAGCACTCTGCCATCTCAGACATCAGAAGCGTTGGGGTGTCATGAGGTGAGGCTGCCAGAGGGAATGGCATGCTCTTAATGACTGAATCTCACTTCCAAAAGCAATCTGAACCAGACCAGGATTACGGCCTCTTGTGTGAAACCAGCGCAGCCCCAATTATGGCCAAGAGATCTCATTCCCCAGGGGCTTTGGCTTCAATCAGCAGAGGACCCTCCGCCTGGCTGAGGGCTGACCTCTCCTCTCCTCTCCCCTGCCTCTCCTCTTTCATCCGCTCTCTCCCCCGCAGACAAGAAACCCATCTGAGCCAGCTGGAAGCAAAGCCCAGTAAACCCCCCCACCCCCCGCTCCGGAGACACAGTCGAGAGGTGGGTTTCACAACCCCAACAAAACAACATTATCATGTCGGTGCCACAATACCATTTTATTAGGATATTAAGAATTTCTGATACACTGGATAGTGGAGTAAGATATAGGCCACTGCGATATATTGGGAATCGTTAACCTTTTTATTGCTAATCATTTTATCGGTTTCAGAGTCAGATTTCAGATTTGTGCCCGATAGTGGACTTTACAAGCAACTGATTGATCTTATTACTAGGCTACAAATAGGTTAGGAGCCCATTTGATACTGCAAATTGAATAATAAACGGCCGACATTGGCATTGATACAATACAATCTGCTACAATACTTGATACCAAACTCTGCCCATTCGCCCTCCCCCACCTGCCACTCCTAGAATGGGCCTCATAATTACAGTGTTCACCCATGTTTTGACTGAAAAAGACATCAGACACAGTGTGCAACAGTCTGATTTGTCTGCCATCACACTGCTCTCACTGGACCAGCCTCAGTCCAAATAAGGATTAATCCATGAGCTGCAATCACCTCTGAACATGGCCTTCCACACTCAAGAACATACACATAGCCAAGAACACAGAAAGTAAAAGACTAGGGACACTAAGAGGCCTGAACATTCAGGCAGCAGCACTGCTCAAAGACTTTTTTTAAGATTTCAGTGAACTTCTGTAAAGTGTGCCCGAGAGACTTCCTGATCAGGGCCAGAGTCAATGTTTCAGCACCACGGAGAGCGGAGGTCCCCTGCAGAGCAGGCCCTGTTTCAGGTTCACCCCGTCTCAGGTTCACATATTCTCCTCTCAGCACAGAGTTGGTCTAACCTCTTTACTCTCGATCACACAGTACACAAGGTAGCTCTAAACCTAGTTGAGTCATTCTCTTAAGGAAGGGTGGAACATGGCTATAAACACACCCTCCAATCCTTTTCTCCAACACCCCTTACGCAGAATGCTGAGAGGGCTGAAACAGCAAATGTGGCCGAGCTAGTGTGTGCCAAGGCCAGTTGCATTTCCATTGTCACTTCTGGGGCGTGCCTCCTCAGGCTTCCTCGAGGCTAGCAGCCAGGGGCTTTTGGCCCGCCTATTATCCTTGGGCCAAGCAGATGGCTGTTTTATTGCCATCAAATTGAGATTGGATAATCATTAATCATAATATATTGCAAGGAACGATTAGGGTGTTATGCTAGCCCATGGTGTGCTGTAAACATCGGCTAGGTTACTTTTTAAATAACTTGCTAAATAGCTTGCTATGATTTCTAACAGCAATCTATGACTATGCCATTAGCTGGCTTATGTTAAAGCCATGTCTTGAGACTACTGTGATATGGATAGCTCCATTAACTTTTATGACAGTTTTAAGCAATAGGAGGTGTCTGACGAGTCTGTTTACATTATGAAGGATACACTTTATTTGAGTGTGAACTGTACATTCAATCAAGCAATATCAGCAAACAAACAGTCACTTCGGTTTCCATTATATTCCTTTCCTTAACTTATTCTTCGTAGATACCTAGCATGCAGACTTTATCGCATTATACCTCAATTTAGACTTCCCACTTGCTTGTGAAATGGGTGGGATGGGTGATGTTTACACCAAGGCGGCATGTTATGGGCAAATTTAAGGGCAATAGCACAGCCCGATAGTAGAAACACAGATGGTCTTTAGTGGATGAACCATCATGATCAACTCGTTGGTTTCATGGTCAAAGTGTTTCCTCCAAATAGGGAGTCAAAAGAGCAGAACCACATAAAAGAGGGAATTCATTTAACTCATTTAACATAAAAGAGGAAATTTCCATTTCTGATATCCCATCAAACAGGGTATTGTTCCATTTTGGTAGCAAAAAACTTGATTGTCCCTGGACGTTGGGCTATCGATTTTGCGAGCCCTGAAATATCACACGGGATTGAGGAGGAGGAGGAGGAGGAGGTTCACAGGTTCAGCTCCTCAGCTATAGAATGAAGAGCATTAAGACTTAACCAGCCACTGCCACTGGGATTTCTCCAGTAATCGGTTTGAAGTGGATTTAAGAGCAAACACAAGGAGAGTAAGCAGGAGCGTGGGAGCAGGAGTGAGAAAAGGAGAACAAACTGGAAGACAAGAAGCAAAGCCAGTGAGAAAGAAAAATACAAAAAGGAGAGCTGTGTAAGAGGAAGGGAAAGAAAGAAAAGTGTGTGTGTAGGAAAGATACAGAAAGTGACAAGAGAGAAGTGAGTGAGAGCGAGAGAAAGAGGCACAACCAATCCCACAGGGAGCAGAGGATATTGTGCTACGTGGTGCCGTAACGTGAATGGGAGTGGGAGGCCGTGCCATCCTCTGCCAGTGACGCCTGCCAAGCTGCAGGCTGTGCCCATGACAGCTCCATCAGAGGGCATTCCTCCAGACCGCACCAGTCTAGGCCATACTGGGCACCTCTGACTGAGGTGTTTTAAGTCTCTTAAAACCCTACTTGTGTCTGTGCTGGCAGGTGCACAATCATACACCCCATCCTTCCCTTAATCCCCTACAAGGTAAAGACCAGGCTAAAGAATAATCCTGTTTAAAACATAAACATAACAATCTCACACGTGCACTCAGGAAGCGTTTCACTCATCGGCACTTGCAGTGAAAACCAGATAGCATTGGCTGTTTGTTCCTGTTTCCCATTATTGTGCCGTGGCCATGACTCAAGAATCAGACAACACACCAGCACAAACATCAAAGAGTTTCTCTGGGGTCAAGTCAGGAGAGAGTTCTAGCTCAAACAAACCTTTCATGGGTTAAGTAAACAGCCCACTTTACAAGGGAAACTCATCAGCCTAGCTGGATGAAGGGCCCTCTCATAGTCCCTCTCAGCGAAGTCAGAGGCCTGCATGCCACTGCCATCTGGGTCAACAGCAGGCAATGCTGGATTCAAACTCGACAGAGAACATCACCACTGCTGCCTGCAGGAGATGGACTTTGTTCCCTGATGGCTTTGGATCTTTGGGTGGTCTGCTTTCCTGAGTTTGAGTGACGGAGTTGAAAGGTTTTGTGGGTTTAAGAGCACATAATGCACATTCTGTCCCAGAATAAGAAGAACAACAGAATAATTGAAAGACCGCATGCTATCTGGAGTGGAAAACTCTGGAATTTTAGTTGTGCTATACTGAATAAGAAGCTTAGTCTATATCTAGACAGTCTCAACTTTCCGATTACTGTGAGACTAGGCTTAAGGCCAGTGTAGAGTAAGAAGCCTGTGCATCCTCGGCTGACTGTGGATGCACAGTTATATCAGAGTTGTATACAGTAGTCATCTAAATTATCAGTGGATGTTAAACAAAACTGCTGGCTAAATCAACATAGGCAAAAAGAAGGCTGCAAGCCAAACTGATTTTGACAGTGAGCGATGCACACTGAAACAGCTCGTTCACTGTACACTGTGGCAAAGCCACCAAGTCTCATTAATCTGGAAGATAAATAAGGTTGCCTACAGAGGATCTCTCAAACACTGACTTCATTGTCAGTGCTTATCCGGGCTGTGGTACACATCAAGTAATGAAACCTTTAACCAGTAACTACTTACAATGTGAGTCCCGGTAAGGAATGTATGAGAGAACAGCACCATCTCGTTAATTTGAGTAAATGACGCACCCCTTGGCATGGTGCTTTTGGCTTTTGACAGGAAACCACCCTTGTGTTCGTAAACACAGTAAACTCTAGGCAATCTCCAAAACACAAAGTCACATTAACGCAGAGGCTTCGGGGGGAAAAGGACAATAGCTTGTCAGAGATGAAACTACCGACTTGGCCCTAGCGTACCGTCCAGCAGCGATTACTTTACATCCGCCTTGTTGAGCTGACAAATAGAGGTGAAGTTGCTCAAGTGTCGGAGAAGTATATAACGTCTATGACGAGTTCAATTGTCTTCATTTATCAGATGGGTCTTAAGTGATGTCTAGTTTGCTTGCCCCAGCTATTAACCAATCGAGCTACCAAGCTAGTGTGCATATCGTACAGCTACTGAGAAGATGTAGCGAACCAATTACGTTATCGTTAGCTTCTGGTAACGATTAGGCTCCTTGAAAAGGCTAAAGAACGACCTATCTGTCTGGCTAGCAACACACTTCGAAATAAAGCGTCTTGCACAACATATACAAAGTACCACTTTTTGTGTCAATCAACACCACACCTGCACATCTGAACAACTTACTGACAAGCTGTCAAGAAATTCTTCACTGCTAGCTTGCTAACTGAACGGTCAGCTGCTGTATCAAACGACTATTATGCTAGCTATTGATGGCTAGTTAGCCAAAATGCTAACAGGATGTGGGCTACACAATTCTAAAATATGGTTGAAATGATCTGTGAATCAGCACACAGAGCGGGTATACAATTAACCTACAATTGTGGGAATTGTATAGCTACACCACTATTTGTAAACAACTCAGTACTTACCAATGCACTGCCCAACCGGAGTGCTGTACGGATTCCCCAGCAAGAACTCCATCTTGATGACAACAAACAGTCAGTACAGACTGAGTGAAGCTGGGAGACAGCGCGATACGAAGACCCGCCTATGAAACGGTTTCATTGGAAAATACGTGACAGTCTTAAACTTGAATGGACAGTTCAAACGTCGATAAAGCTGTCGTCAATGAACATCGTAAACTGTGGTCAATTAACTTATTTTCCAAAGATTCTGTAGCTATTTGCAGGTGACATTTCACGTGTTCAATATCTTGTTAAATGCATTTTCGATCATGAGTAGTCAATCTTTACAGTATATAGGCCTATGTATGATGAGTACGCTCATAACCTTGCATTTAGTTGGGCATTTTCCTTTCATCAAGTTATTACATAATAAATGTCACTGAAAAGGCTCTAAAAGAGATGACAACGTGTGTTGACATTTCAACCCCTGCGCAAAGGAGGCCTACCACCAAAGTTGGATCACAAAGGTATTTTTTTTAATACAATGCTACTGAAATAATTGTCAAAACAAAACATACAAATTCTCCTCTAGAAAACACGAGTTTCTCTTATGACTGAAGAGAAGTAATTTCCTTCTTTATTCAGGTGCATGCCTCTGTCTGTCTCTGCGAGTATAGATCAGACAAAAATCTGAGCGTCCTGCGAACTCAGCCAGACTACTCCAGTAGCCGTCTTGTTGCTACGCAACGATTTGTGCGTCCTTCTGCTGTGGCCAGCGCTCTTGTTTGTAAGGTATGCTAACTAGCAAGTTGTCCACCCATCGGGTTTAAGCAAATTAAGCGTCTTATTATTACCGTATTGTAATTGTCTTACATTTTAGTGCAATCTGAGAATATTCACTTTTCCGCAAGCAGAGCTTTTGCTACCGATCACTTAGCTGAATTTTTGTTTTGGCTGCGTGGATATCTTGGGCGACTCGTGACTTGTCGCCTTTTTCTAATTTTAACTTTACCTGGTTTCTAGTCGTGGGGTAAATATGATTTTAAACTGGATTTCCTTAAGCAGGCTAAACAATAGGAATGATAGAAAAGAGTAAAAAGTTATTTCCATCTTTTGTTCTTTCCACCTGAGCAGCTTATAACCAGTGTGCTCGACCGGCAAGATGAGCAGGATATATGACACCATAGAACCCAGTGTGGTGAACGAGGAGATGCTGCAGAAGGCTATTGTGGAACAGGGTCCACAAGGTGTAGCGGGGCGTATTGCTCAAGAGGAGGGCATCGAATTTGGGGAAGTCACTCAGTTGCGTCTAGAATTCTTAAGTAAGGATAAAAGCACAAGTTGAATGACCAATGTGTAACGTATGCATGTTCATTTCATGAGCCCTGGGACGCTCTCTTGGTTCTAATTCTTTGCTCCTTTTTGGAGACTAAATCCTACTTCTGAGTGTTTCAGTCTACCGAGAGAACTATGAAGGCCAGCTTCTGCGATTGATGATAGTGCCTGCATGATGGTGGCGCTTCATCTGTAATCTTCCATAATGTTTTCTTGTAAAAACACCGTTCTTGTGTGTGCATATTTTGGTCATTTCTATCCACTCTATGACCACAATTACAATATTTCTCTTTTATTCAGATATTTTAAAGATAGACCATCTGTGGCAGTTTACAGCCTTGACAAAGCTTCAACTTGACAATAATATCATCGAGAAGATTGAAGGGTTAGACAGCCTTGTCAGTCTTGTGTGGCTTGGTAAGTTAAACTAGGCTACTAACTCATACAGATGCACATCCACAATTCAACAAAAGTGTACCTCTCTAAAACAGTTTCATACCACATTTTAGTCATATATAATAATATAATGTCTAGGGTAGATAGATATTGCATGCATGCTTCTTTATAATGGAACATAATTATAAAATTGTAAAAAATAATAGGGAGAAACATTTATTACACTTTCAAAATAATCTCCTCTTTCCAGACCTTTCATTTAACAATATTGAGAAGATTGGGGGACTTGATAAACTGGTCAATCTCCAGGACCTGAGTCTGTTCAACAATCGAATCTCAGTTATTGACAACCTTGATGCTCTCCTGGGCCTGCAGATACTCTCAATTGGAAACAACTTCATTTCTGAGCTTGACAGTGTAAGCCCAAAGTATCATATAATAACCAGAAACCTTACATTTCTGACATTGTTCCTGCCACTCATTAGTACAATGAATCTCCTTCTTCAGGTAATATACCTCAGGAGATTCAAAGACCTGCGTACCCTTAATCTTGCTGGTAACCCACTCTGCAATGAGGAGAACTACAACATTTTTATTGCTGCCTACCTCGAGGACTTGGTCTATCTCGACTACAGACTACTGGATGAAAAAACAGTGAGTGACAAGTAGAATGTCCCTTCAATGCTTCAGCAGAGTATATGCTTCCTCTGTGATGTAACATCAAATTAAATTGAGAATGGAATTTCGCACAGCATGAAGCGGCCTTTGCAAAGTACCAGTATGTCATCGAGGAGAAGAAACACAACGAGGCTCAGGAACAGAAAGCCAAAGATGAAAAGAAGAAGATAGAGGAGGAACTTCAGTTGCATAAGGTAGGAATTGATTTCATGGCAACTTTCCACCGAATACCTGGTTATCACAGGTCCTGATGTTGTCATTCTTTAAAGCAACCTATGTTCTACCTTTGTGCTTTTACCAGGATGCTTTTGTGGAGCACTTGAATGGACCTCATTTGTACGAAAGCATGTTTGCAGATGATGCTGAAGCAACCAAATTGGCTTTTCTCACTGGAGTGCCTGCCTTATTGGACTCATATCCTTGCTGTGCACAATATTCATTGGACGTTCGCTGAAAGTTTGTGCATAGGTCTGTGTTTGTTTATCTACTGGTGTTGCTTTGAGTGCAGACTATCCTGTTGGAATAATAGACTTGGACTGGAAATCCTTATTAAAGATATCAAGGTCTACAAGCTTACCCATGTGGCCTCTTGGTATTTATATGAATGTATCAGGATATATCATTTAAAAAGCAAAAGGCTTGGTAATCTGTTTGCCTTGACACACAGCTACTTTCAGAACACAGCTGGTGACTCAGTGCTCTCAGTTATTCGAGGCTGGCTTAACACAGCACTGGAAACGAGACAATGAGGTCAAGACCTTTTACACCTGTCACCGAGAGGCTGTGATTGACAACCAGGAGAGATCCGCTAAGATAGTGGCCGAATTTGAGAGCGCCCGGAGACAGGTATGCCTCTCGTGCCTTGGAAATCAAACAAATATTCAATGGCAGTAAATGTTATACTTTAAGCGTGTGCTTATAATCTGCTGTTCATCATTTTTTGGAGTCTATTAACAATACAACTATTTTGACTGACATTACACAGCTATTTCAACTAACGTTGATCCTTATCTAGAAAATGTAAATAGGTTACCCACAATCTGTCAGTTGTTGGCTTCGTCCTCTCAGTCTGTGTGTTTTCTGTGTTGGATGGAGCAGGGGATGAATGAGTTGCACCACGTGACAGACCCTGATATGGTGGATGCCTTGGTTGACCAGCATAATGTCGAGATCAGCCACCTGTATGAGACCCTCATGAACCTGGAGCTGCAGCTGGTGGATCAGCTGGAGGTGGGTTGAAGGCGGGAGGGAGCGGAGATCCTGTGGGTTTGACCCTGGAGGTCCTGTATGCTACATATCCTCTGCCTAACTGGAGGAAGTGCTAGATGGTAATACACTCTAGATAGAGCAAGAAAGCAAACTTGACACATTTGAGAATGTTTGCATATTGGTATGTATTTCTATGTATTTGGTATGTGTGCCTTTTGGTGTTACGGTGCTAGCAATCAGGGCAACAGTATTCATAGAGGTTACCTGAAGAATGTGCTTTTATTTCAGTTGGTATTGTGCTTTAAAGTATTACAAGACCAAAAAATTAACCCGTTTGTCTTTGCTTTCAAGGATGTCATAAAAGATTTCGAAAGGAACATTTCAGACATGATTTCAGCATTTGTGGAACATGTGCAAGGAGTATATCCTTTAATTGTTTAACATTCCAGCTAGAAATAGCTTGTTGTAGTTATTCTGTTCGTCATTATTATTCTGTGGTACTTTGATAATGCATTAAAAGCAAAGAAAACCACTTTGTATAATTTGTATTTAGTGGCAGTTGAGGACAGGGATCTTAGATTTTACCTCCTGTCACACAGCCTGGTGATTCCTGATTCCTGATCAGTCATTTTTGACACTGATAAGATCAAAGCTTAGGACTTGAGAACTCGAATATCATGCTATATTTGTTCATTCCCAGGGATGTTTATTTTCTCACAAAGTCTACTGACTTGGAGGCATGTAACTTTTAAATGTAAATTAGTTTTAACTTCTTTATGTAACCTCCCCAGTGATGTCTCAAGTCTTAAATATTACATCCATTCCCTTGTGGCAAAGCACAGCATTTTCTTAATTTTTTTATTGTGGTTCCCTTTGAAAATCACCTCCTCTGTTGTGTAAATCAATTATTAGCCTGGCATGTTCTAGGGCGTGTCCAACACTGGCTGGAACCCCTGAATCTTTCAGGATTTCCCCACCTTGCCACACCCCTGTTTCAGAGTACCAGTGTGATGTCACTTTGTCCGAGCAGTAGGGCTTCTGGATCTTTCCTTGACACAGCAACACATTTGCCCAGTGCAGAGACCTAGAGAATCACCATCACGAGAAACTGCTGGAGATTGCCGTGGCAACACTGGAGCGGGTAGCCAAGAATGAGCTGGAGGAGGAGATGCCTGATGATGTCAGAATGGTTAGTGTGCTGTCCCTGCACTTGCGGAGCACTTTCCCTCTGTCTTTACTACTGTCAGCGGCCTTTTAAATGAATCATACCTAACTGATCCTTTTGAAAATACAAGTTCACTTCCTATAACCCTGACATACACAGCCCTAAAGGTAGCCTGTGTTGAGCTTGGGAAATGGTACCCAAATAGAAATATTATCCTCTGTGTATGCATGTTATGTGCATTAGGCCTCAAAGATAAGCACACATTTTTGCTGATGAAATATGAATGCTCATTTGTTTACACCAGACTTGTTTTGGATTAGGCTTCATTTAAGTAGACATATTGTGAAATATACTGAAATGTATATATAGAAAATATAGGGCATCAGAATGTCTGTGCCAGCCTTGCTGACTTGCATTTGGCCCCCTGCTCTGTGATCCATGGCAGCTGTTCGTGGATAAGGACACTGTGATCAATGCTGTCAGCGCCTCCCATGACACTCATCTGCTCAAGATAGACAACCGTGAGGATGACCTCGTCACTCGCATCAATGCGTGGTTGGCTGGACAGATGAGGACGGTATGGGGAGCCGAGACACACGGGGTTGCTCTTTTTCACACATGCATGCACAGTATTCATTTAAGCTTGCATTCATAAACATATCCTTTCGGTTATTGCTTTACAGATGAATGTGAATGAGGGAAGTCGGAACCGTAAACGCATCTCGGAGATTCTTAACTACACAGACTATGTGAAGGAACAGCTGGAGATTTTGCTCTGTCATGAACCACTTTAGTTGGAGTTTAATTACAAGTCATTTTTACTAAACTACACTAATAAAGCTTTATTGGTGTGTTTTTGTACGTGTTGAACATGGATATTCCCCTGAGGACATCGTGTCCATGATGAATAAGTGTGAGCTCTCATTCACACTTGAAGTCAGAGCAGAGGAAGTCAAACCTTTTGCTCTGAACAACTCTGCCATCTACAGACGATAAGAGCTACTATTCATGTGCCCCCCCACCCCATACAAAGACAGGAATACAGGCACAGAGTAACAGATATTTAAACCAAGTCCAAACCATTCAATATTTAGTAGAGCACGGTCATCTGATATTTTGTGCATTTCTGTATGTCTTAGCTGAATGGCTTAGATTCCAGTTATTTGGTAGTTTCCTTCTTGTACAAGCTCTACAGCACATATGTAGTGTGGTCCGTACCATACGCTACAGTATGTGTGTACTGTCATTTCCTTGACGCTTTCTTACTGCATCTTGCCAAACTGTGAATTGTATGAAGCATGTTAAATAGTCTTTAATTCATAACAGTTCAAAGTAGGGTATTTCAGTCAGGTATGTCCAAAGGTCCCACCCTACATACACAAAGTCAAGATGTTATCATGTGGAGCATTTGAGTTTTGGCGGTTGTTTTGGCATAATGCAAGTTACCCCCTACTGAGTGCCACATACGGTAATACAAAGTATGTCATCATGAGTGTATAGAGGAAATTACAATTTTTGCTCAGTGAACCAGAAGAGCTGGCAGATAATAGATATCCTGACATCATCTTTCTGGAGCTATGACATCAGAGAGGACATTTTAGATGGATGACATGAATGAAACATCAGCTGGCCGTATTGCACATATTTGTACCCAGTCACAGTACCAAATAGGCGTACTAATAATAAATGTTAAAAAAAAAAATGTTTTTACTCTTCCTCTGTGAAGCACTTTGTAACATGGATTTTGAAAAGTGCTCTATAAATAAAGATTATTATTATTATATGATTTGTTACTTATTTGCTATTTCCAGGTGTAAATATTTACCCCAGATTTATTACAAAAATAACATATAATTTAAAGATAGTAAAGAAAATAGAAAGCAGTATTGGTAGACCTGCACTCCACAAGAAGACAACTGAAATACTCTAATCTGTTGTTTGGACCAATTTACCGACATGAACTACCGAAACTAACTTTCTGACTGCACAGCAGCAGACAGGCAGTGCAAAGATCACGTCTGGTGAAAGGCTCAGACTAGTTACCTCATGAAAGATGCAGCTGGGACTGGAAACATGCAGCAGCAGCCAGTGGAGAATACACAATTATGCTGTAAGGTATTGAGCTATAAACCACCGTGGTGTGTGAAAATTACAGGAAATACAACCAGTAGCCAGCTGTTCAGTATTTTGTCATAACCATACAACCAAGTCAACCCCTTCGTAAACTCTGTAAACCCCATAGAAAATCCACGCGGTCGGCAGGGGTCACCGTGGGTTAAAGTGCGAGACTTCAGAGGAAGCAAACATCCGGTTAATGTTTTTTATTTACCGTAAGTGTATATTCGTGTGCTCATGCGTAAAAAGCATTTAGAATGGTGGTAAATCCGTATAATTTACGGAAAATCTGTAAGAGTTTACATGTATGCAGCACAACCTCTGCCGTGTGGCGTTATTTTCATCAGTTGCGGTCTTCAATCCACTAGGGGCAGACTACTTCCTGTGCATCAAGTTCAAAGAACGGTGCTCGGCGCGCAGCTGACTATCAATGGACCTACAGTGTGTTTGGGGGAAGGCCGGGGACGAGTCGTTGTCAACGAAAAGGTGTCCCATTTACATGTGTTCTCGGTCCCCCTCTCCTCCCCAATCACATTCCCAAGGTGACGCGTGTCCACTTGCGGCTGGGGTAAGCACCGCTGAGGCGGTCAGCATGCCAGTCCGTACTGACTGCTTTCCCAGCTCGTCAGGGGCCTGCATGGCCTCGGTCTCGCTCAACCCACCCTCACCGATCAACACACAGCAGCCTGGGGTGACCACCTCGCTTCTCTACAGTGGCTCACAGTTTCAGGGACACCAGAAGAGCCAAGGCAACTCGTATGACGTGGAGGTAGTTCTACAGGTTAGTAACCTGAATGGTGATCGCTATTTTAAGAAGACAAGTATCTTGCGTTTACGCTACAACCAATTCGTGAGTTGGCCTATATATAGCTTTGCCCAGCAGCAATTTCATTCAGTTATTGCGCGCTAAGTTTGTAGATCAGTTTGTACTGTGCGTCCTATGGCTTCGTTATGATTTTATCAATGTCGTAAGGAAGGCCACAAAATTGCTCGTAAGGACAGCTAACGGTAGGTACATAACGAGATGAGATTGAGAAACGATACAGAAAAGTACCATGAAGAACCTTGTTAAGGACCTTGTTTGCTTAATTGTTTGCAGTAGGTACCTGCACCTCAGCTAGGGTTCCGTTTACTCTTCACACTAGACTAGATGATAAAACAGTACAGGCGTTTTTTGTACCACTAATTCATTAGACAATAATCCAGATGTTCACAAATACTAAAGAGAGTGGAGGGGGTGAGTTTTGTTGATATGATTAATGGTTAATAGTGATAGTCAGTGGTAATAGTGGCTATGAAAGTTAAACATTGCTGATGCTGTTTCAACTGGGATGCATCCGTTTCACTACTGTTATGTAACTCAAATACAGCGCCTAATATTGGTTTGTGTTCCTGCAGCATGTGACCATGGAGGATTCCTACCTCTGCGGATACCTGAAGATCAAAGGTCTGACGGAGGTGAGCATTCGCCCTTCACTAATAATTGACCCATCTCACTGTGACTATGTTCCCTTTTACTATATGAACCCTGAGCATTGGGTTCTAAAACAGTTTAAAGCAGGGTCTGCTACACCAGGGCCAGGATACATAGCCATCGCTGATAGCTTGCCGTAGAGAGAGGGCAGCTAGCCCGGAGGATTGAGTGTGTGGGACCACCTCCAAATGGAAATATAGGTCAATGTGTTGATTAAATCATTGTCCTAGATCTGAGATGGACTCATGACCCCATGAATGTTTGCAAACCATGTCTGGCTACCTGTTACCTCCTGACAAGTTATAATTGTGTAAATGGTGACTTTTGTCTCTGTGAATCAATCAATCAATCAATTTGTTTATTTGATCAAGAGGGACAGTGTACATTCATGAACATTAAAATGTAAATGCACCCAATTATAGCCAAAAGGCTAGTTTCCATTGGTAGTCCCCCTGCCAGAGTGAAAAAGGCTATACAGCCTAAAAAAAAGGCATTAAAGTATATAATTATCAGCAACTTATCATGTTATAAATGACACAATATTCACATATGCACAAAATTGCTAAATAGCCTTATATAAACTTGCAAAATGCAAAGAGACTACACGTATAGCAAGAATGAAGACTTAAAGATAAGAAGACTGAGCATTTCAATAGCTCTTAGGACCTAGTGATCAGTCCGTAGGTCTAGGAGTTGCATGTTGCATTGTGTATTTGTAAGTGCAGAGGTGAATGCTTGGCCAGATTATGATGAGGAGAGCAGTTCCTTTCTCTGGCATGGCGAACTGGCTTCCCCATCTCTGTTTCTCTGTGCCTATAGCCAGCTGGCTCCCTGTCTGCATCTGTGTGAAGGACCCTCAGTATTAGTTCAACAGTTTACCTTAAATGCACTGTAGTGACTTTTAACACTAAAGATTATTAACACTATACCTTGTGACGTAAAGTGAGCAAGATTGAAAAGTTCCTGTCATTTGTAGTGCAGGGTGCTAGTAATCATTGAAGAGCAAGACTTTTAATCACAGACCACTTATAAGACCCTATGTTTGCTTACAGACGGCATAAATGGCCTTTTAAAAAGTTCTCTGGGCCTACTAAAATACATTTTAGAATCAAAGTGCTCCTTCATTTCCTGATTACATGAAGCTTTTATTGTCCACAGGAATACCCAACCCTCACCACATTCTTTGCCGGAGAGATCATCAGCCTGAAGTGCCCCTTCCTCACCAGGAAGTGGGATGCTGATGAAGATGTGGACCGAAAGCACTGGGTATGCAGCAAACATTTTATTTGAAGATGGCCTTGTGACTATGTCTTCTGCCTTATTCTGAAACTGCCTTCACAGTCTCTTTGAATTGATTGTGTAGCAAAGGTGTGTAAAAGTCCACTTCCACACACACTCTGACATGCTTATAGTTTTCCAGACACACTGTGACATGCTTACGGTTTTCCACACACACTGTGACATGCTTACGGTATTCCACACACAATGTGACATGCTTATGGTTTTCCACACACACTGTGACATGCTTACAGTTTTCCACACACACTGTGACATGCTTATGGTTTTCCAGGGGAAGTTCCATGCTTTCTACAAGTATGCCAAAACATTCAACTCGGACGACTTTGACTACGAAGAGCTGACGAACAGCGACTTTGTTTTCATGCGCTGGAAGGTGTGTTTCAGTAGATCCCCCTCACCCCATACACATGTTCCTGAAGCCCATGAAATAGACCTGGCAACCTCATTCACATGTTCCTGAAGCCCATGAAATAGACCTGGCAACCCCATACACATGTTCCTGAAGCCCATGAAATAGACCTGGCAACCCCATACACATGTTCCTGAAGCCCATGAAATAGACCTGGCAACCCCATACACATGTTCCTGAAGCCCGTGAAATAGACCTGGCAACCCCATACACATGTTCCTGAAGCCCATGAAATAGACCTGGCAACCCCATTTACAGTGTTTGAACTTAACTGTTTAGAAATGGTTTCTTACAATCTGTGGGTGAAAACTGCACAGTAAATGCCCAAACACACAAGTATAATGATTCATATTGAATATATATATGTCCTGCCTATATGATCTTATTTCCCCCCACAGGAGCAGTTCTTGGTGCCGGACCACACGATTAAGGACATCAGTGGCGCCTCCTTTGCGGGCTTCTACTACATCTGCTTCCAGAAGTCCACAGCCACCATAGAAGGCTACTACTACCACCGCAGCTCAGAATGGTACGTTTACTTTAATGGAGTGCAATGGAGGGCTTGGTGAGGAGAATCCTAGATTGAAGCAGCGGCCTTGGCACCCCATCTATGTGGCCTAGTAGTAGTTGCAGGAAGAGCATTACTCACCCACCCCTGTGTTTCTTCTTCTCTCTGTTTATGTGACCCAGGTACCAGTCCCTGAACCTCTCTCATCTCCCCCAACACAGTACCCCCATTTATGAATTTCGGTGACACATGGTTTCCCCATCGGACTTAATCTCGTGGTGGTGGTACGAGTGTCCAGTAGGAGCCGTGAGGGGCAGGAACACATACAGGTTCCGGGTCGGATACAGGTATCGGGTCAGGGACACAGCAGTGCTCTCCACCTCTGCAGACCGGACAAACATGGACCTGGAGTGGAATGGAGAGAAGATTGTGAGGAGGAGACACCCAGGCAGTGGCACGCTGTAGCTGGGGTTTTCCCTTCCCTCGGCCTCCTCTCTAAGTTTGGGGTTTCAGCCTCTCGTTCCTTCTGGCATTTTTACCCATTTTCTTGCTTTGCTTTAAACTCAGAGAGGTGAGACAAAGCTTTCGTTTTCTATTCTGACATCTTATCTTGAACAGGTGGGCACAGTCTAACACCTGTAGAATGGTTGAATGTGAAAGAAAGAAATGAATTTGTATTTTTAATATATTTTATAAATAGTTTATATATTCCATATAATAAGAGGTCTGTCATGTGATTGGGTGGAGACTGAGACGGTATTAAGCTGCAAACAGAGGCGGAACTCTTGAATCTTCTGAAAATTAGTCACTACCAGCACACCTTCGCCATCAGCTGTCTTCTACTGAGAAAATAACGTGCAGTATTATGTCGGTCAGCTGTTGTGCTTCAAGCCCATTTTACATGGATGATGGCAATCAGAGAGACTGTGAATATATTTGTATTTGTATTTGTGTGTGTGTGTGTATGTGTGTTGTGTGCTCATCTCCTGAATGCTAAAGGACAGTGGGGCATAGGGAAGGACTCAGGAACTTCATGGATGTGTCTTCTTCATGGTTTTCATACCACATGTTTCTATGCAACCAGGAATCTTGGAAACGTATGTTGTCGTAGTATTAACCAATAACATTTTAACGGAATATTGCTTTGACAGTCACAACCATGTTGATGCATATGTACCCTAAAGTTGATTAAATTTCAAAGATGGATGTAAAAGCATATATGTTCAGGTCAAAACCTGGAGGAAAAAGCTAGACTGTAACTGTTTGTGGGCAGACCCCCTCCAAAGGGAGAGGAATGAATGAATGAATGAATGAATGAATGTGTTGTTCGGACTTTGGCTCAGTCTTGCCGTTCATCTGCAAAGATGGAGCTAAGCTGTATAGAATGCCATGGGAAAAAAAAAAGAATTTGTGTGTGTGTGTGTGTGTGTATACATACAACTACTGAATGTGTTCCTGAGTGGAAGAATGGAGGAGCAATGACCTCATTTGTGTATACTGTCTGTCGCGAGCGACGCACATCAGTCCTATAGATCCGATCACTTGTGCCTAGGTATGCGTGGAGCATTGGTGCTCACGGCGTCTGAGGAGTACTCTAAGGGAACGGTTGTTTCAGTCAAAACATTTGTACAATAACTAAATAAATGCTGTTTTAACAACTTCCATCCAAGAGGTGCTTCATTTCATGTATGTATGTATGTATACAGTTCTAGAGAATGGATATACATTTTCTAATGGACAGTTGGAGGATTTATTGTTTTAATGTGGAGTATATGTATTTTATTTAAATGTTGGCAGAAGCTAGCAGCCCGCCAAAGAGCATCGTCTGCAAACCAACTTTTACGGTCAGTTGCATGAAACCATAGGCACATCGCACAACAGCTTGCACTATTGACAGTGCATGCACATACACACACCACTAGAGGGCAGTGGTGACACGTCCAATGGTCTAGCTTTAGGTCTGAGGCATTCGCTTGAATATTGGAATGTTCAGTTGGCTACTTTGAATCGAGAACATACACGTCAGAATATGTCACTTACAAATAAGGGTTGATATCCTATCAGTGTAATTTCCCCTTGATGGTACTTAAATTCTAGTGGCTAGTGATCAAGTGACATTATTTTTTTAAGACATCCAATTTCATTTTAGCTTTGCATACACTTACATTAAGATACAGTGGCACCAGAGGTAAGTAAGTTATCTTTATTTGATCAAGAGGGACAGTGTACATTCATGAACATTAAAATGTTAGCACCCAATTATAGCCAAAAGGCTAGTTTCCATTGGCAGTCCCCCTGCCAGAGTGAAAAAAAGGCATTAAGTGACAATATATCAAACACAAAATCCCAATACACAAGTTCCACTTAGTCCTTAACCATGGGTAGAAGGGAAAGAACAATGGGTATATAAACAAGTGGTAAACAAAACGAATTCTGCTGCTTACCCACTAATGATCACATTTTTGGTTATTTATCAACCATGTTTTGAGATCTTTCCACCTTTGACCTTATACAGCTCATTATGTTCTCTTCTTTTCGTATCTTACTTGTTTTCAATTATCTGAAGTTCTTCACATCTCTTTCATTCCAAGAGTGCCTGTGGAACCTTTTAAAGAATTTAGGATTTAACAGGTCACCATGGTTTCAAATATTCAAATATTGATTTTTGCATAGACAAAAAGGAGGAAATGTTGGTTTAGTTAAAGATATTTCACAGTGCTGTACTAAATTGAGCAATAAGGAAAATGAATCCCTGACATCTGACATTCTCAAGTCTTAACAATAGTGTGTTTCGACAACTGGACTTGAGGTGTGTGATTTACAAAGGAGTCCGGACAGTTGTAAACTCTATTGTGTGGACAGAGACAGAGTAGTTCTTTGATCTGTATAAGGTTGCACAATGGCTACCAAAACAAACTTACAAAGTACAAGACAAGACAGGCTATATGAACCTATTAACCCTTTTTCAGATATGGAGAGCTGCTTAAAACCCCTCTATACATTTAAATGGCTGATAATTGCATAAAGAACTAATGCAAAGAACTGTGCAAGATTACAGGGCACCAGCATTTGATATCTGATCTGATCTGAAATGGCCTAATTTAGTTTTACAGTAACATAACAAATGGTCCTGTTGCAGAATCAAGGGGCAAGAGTGAAGACGCTGAAGTAAAGCGTTTGTTGGGGGCCAAGCAGATAAGGTGTGGAGGCACCAGTTGTGTTTCTACCTTTTCCTATTATTCATCTTTATCTTCCTGTTTCCTCTGCCATGTCCTCTGCCACCAACAGGTCAAAGTTTTAGATGCATGTATGCTCCGCAGAGCCACAGTCACTGGGCAGTGGACACAGACGCAGGTAAAGAATGCTTGCTGCAAGTGATGGTTGCTGTTAGCCAAGCTGACTGACTGAAATGGGCAAGGATGAAAGTGAAACGTAGCAAATGTAGAAGTGTTTCTATCAGTAAGGGCAAACTGGTGGAAATTCCACACTGAGCAACCAGGGACACGTTTCAGAGCTGAGAGAATTTTATCGGCACAACTGATAAGACCTACTTTCCTGCTAAACTGTAATTGTAGTGCTTGCAGTTTGGGCTTTTGCCAGACATAAGAGGCATTTGACTGTGTATGATTGCTATTTCAGAGGTGGAGAAATGTGAGTGTCATGAATAAGGCAGTTAGGAAATGTTATATGTGCCTCAAGTAAGGTGGAAACACTCCGAGGCAAACTACTTGGATCTCTCAATTTACTAAAGTTCCCAAAGACAAGGCAATGACAGGACAATGTCTCCGCCTGGGTGTTAGATTAAGAGATTAGATTCTTTCAGTAGCTCAATTCACTCTTCATATTCCTCATAATTCCAGTTGATTACATGTATTACATATAATACAAAGTGTATATGCTGCTATGTCCCTTTTCCGTACACTGTAAACCCGAACGTCCAAAGTAATTAAATAGATTAAGTAGTGTATACTCAAAGTTTTAGAAAAAGTTCTACTAACTTAATTATGTCAAGTTGGTGTAACATGTTCTTCCTTTTTGAGTAATTTCAACTAATCATTTTTGATTAAATGGAACTATTTTGTGTATAAGTAAGCATTACTTAAAAACATAACTTAAGTAAAAATTAATAGAGTTAAGTAATTGCATGCTAATAATGATAAAGTCCTGTTATTTCTATTGTTTCAAAAAGGGATGATTTAAAAATAAACCTAATTTATATAGCACATGCTAAAATACAATAAAATCTCAAAGTGCTTCATCAATTCGTCATTTTTTTAATTTTTATTCTCATAATTTTTACTTAAGTGTTAAGTAGCTGCAGGGATCATTATTTATTCCAAGTGACGGTACGTGTCCACGGCATGCGATATCGTGCTGCTCTCATTGGGATAGAATGGATGCGATTTGCTGCATACTGAGGAAAAAATCGTGTCTGCTGCCTGCAAAAAGTTGGGCTTGCTTTAACTTTATGCAAATGAGTGCGATTTGCTGCATGCTGAGAGCCAATCAGTTCGGCGTGTGTGTTATTTGGAAGCCAACGTAGTTCATAGGGGCGGGAGTAATCAAAAATATCGAAACAAGATGGCGGCGTCTCGGGACTCTGTTACTGGGAAATATTTTATGTGAATAAAGGTTAGCTACAGGACTTTTTATATGTCTAATCGACTCGGTTTGTTGTTTATATGCTACACGAATGCTGTGAGGTCAAACAGAATATTGTAGGTATTGAACTCAAGCTCTCGACTATTACTGTTAGCTTGCCGCTAACACTTTAACCAAAAACCCATTGGAAAACATAGTGGCTAGCTTGCTGCTAATAAGTTACCTATAACTAGGGTGACCAGACGTCCTCTTTTACCCGGACACGTCCTCTTTTACAGGACTTTTTATATGTCTAATCGACTCGGTTTGTTGTTTATATGCTACACGAATGCTGTGAGGTCAAACAGAATTGTGTAGGTCTTGAACTCAAGCTCTGGACTATTACTGTTAGCTTGCCGCTAACCCTTTAAGCGAAAACCCATTGGAACACATAGTGGCTAGCTAGCTAGCTGCTAATAAGTTACCTATAACGCTTAATTGATTGTTGTTTACTTTGCACATGAGCACATTTTGGGACGAATGACCCAATCCAATATTAGCGATCTCAGTCACTACGCGGAGTTTGAGTATCTAATCATGTATTTAATGATGACTTTATTGACAACACAAAACTGTGGGTGCTTCCAACATAACCGCGAGCGCTAAAAAGCAAAGCCCACCTGGCTGTCCCTAGCAAAGCTCAACTTTGCTAATGTGCAACATTAGCGCAGCACTGCAACCGAACAAAAGTGATTTTCCTGACCACGCCCCCCATCCGACTTTACGCATGCGATTTAACGCATGTAATTTGTGCCGTGGACACGTACAGTTAATCTCTGATTCGCCTTCCGAAGCAGAAGGCGGTGCTAATGCGCATACTACACTGATTCCTTAGCTCTGGAAAAAAAACTGAAAAGTTTAAACGGTTGAGAGTTTGGCGGGAAGCAACAGAAGGCCTGCAGAAAGTTACTACCTACACGGCAGCATTCAGCATTACTCGACTTACTGTAAGTTTTGAATGTTAATATTTATTCACTTTTACTTCTTTCATACATTTGTTGGTGTGTTTGTCTCAAAGAGCGTAGACCTTCTCTAAGCCCCCGCCCTTCACTGGCTTATCACGGGAGTCTTGTAGGGCATTGCCAACTTGGTGACGTTAAGTCAGATATAGGTTAGCTGCTAAAGGGCTAGCCACTTAGCGGACCACTAATGTTACACACTCCAGTCACTAGACTATTACGGCTGCGAGCAACCATATTCTTCGTGAGTGGTCTTGAATGAATCCTGGCGACCTAAGCTTACAAGCAAAGCAATGATTATATATGTTTAAGAATTGGTGTTTAAAACATTCAAAGAATGTGTTGCTAGTGCTACCCCCCACCCCTCATTCCGCTAGCAGCACAGCGTGTTTTGGGGGACTTTCCCTTCATGATACAGACTAAATTGTATTTGCCATAGTCTCAGTTTACTATTGATAGATGTATTTTGTATTGGGTAACGTATTTTAACGTACTAAATGGAACTTGCACCTAATAGTGAGGACGTGTAAATGTTAAGTTATAACTAAGTGTTACGTTGAAACTCTGCTTGGTGCAACCGCTTATTTTTTAGTAGTGCGTAAAGTCGAACGCATGGGCCATTTACGTCCACCGTAGCCTTTTTAAAGGTTATTAAAAGAGCATGAACGAGCATAATAGGGCCTCTTAGCTCAAACTGAGTTCCTACACTAAGAGTTCACGTTCAACTGCCCGCCCACTTGTGCTGCGTCGTTTTTAAAATAAAATAAATGCCATTATTGTTGATTAACCATGCAGATAAGTGCAAGTGCTGCTGCTTTTCGTTACAGTAGGCTAAGGTTAATTTTGCTTGATGGCTTTAGTAGCTTGACACTGGGGATCAAATGAAAAGATCATTAACAGGGGAATTTATGAATGGAAGTATTTATAATTTGACACTCTTTGAATGCTTCTAATTGTTCAGTTTCAGATCAGTTTATGCCCTTTCATCTCCCTGTTCCAGTTTCATGAAGTTAAGACAGTTAAGGAAGACAACTGGAGATGTGATAAAGATACCAGGTAATCCAATGAATGTGAATTCCTCTATCAACCACCCCTCTTTCATTTAAGACATTTCATTCAAGATTTGTCTTAAAAAAATGTTAAAAACTCTGTTCTGGTTTCAGCTCTACCAGAGGTTGCTCAAGTACACATTAGAGAACAAACAACTAGTGACACAATCTACAAGACAACAAATGTGACCATTGATGGCACAGACTATGTCTGTGGAATGTTTCTGTCTGTAGGAGTCAGTGGTGGACTGTCGACATTTGGCAAAATAGAAGAGATCTTTCTTGTGAATCACAACGTATCTTTTCTGTGTTGTGATTATGACTCCTGGTATGTAGAACATCTACGGTCCTATGAGCTGTCAACTGCAGACATAAGCCTGTCGATCCACCTGCAGTCTGGTCTGAATGATACAGTCCCTCTCTGCATACAAGATAGACGGCTCGCTGCTGCTGACCCCCAAGCGGTTCATTCAAGTGAGACAGAACTGAGTTCAGGTAATAATGAATGGTTCTTTTATTTATCAGTTATTGTGTCTTTATTCACTCTCAGTGGAATTAAGCAATTTATAAGCTGTATATACTATAAGCGGTACTCTTTAACAATCTGATTTTGTCTTTTCATTAGCACAATGGCAGCTGCATCCCCACAACCAATGATTCTTCGTGTTGTTGAGCCAGACCAGGCTAGAAAATTAAAACTCAGCTCACGACCAACCTCTGTTGATGCACTGATCAACATTATAAAAGAACAGCTGGAAATCAACCTTGACTTCGATTTGCTTTACGAAGATCCAGACTTTGAAGGGAAACTTACTTCCCTTACAGACATTGAGGAATTGCCACAAAAAGCTGTTGTGCACATCTCACTTTCACAAGACTCCAGCTCTATTGCATCTACTGTTCTACTTTCAGATGTGTCATCTCCAGAGCGTCTCAGCAGGTGGCCTCCAGGTCCTTTCCCTGTTCCCACATTTGCATTTGATGTTGAACTAAAACTTAGAGATGGAAATGCGGAATATAAGAAGAACAACACGCACCTTAAGTTGACAAGAGACCTAAAGCACGACATTTTAGAAAAGCTTGCATCTACTATATATGGTTTTAAGGCTTACCCAAGTGATAAAGAGATTGCAAAGGCTGCTGAGGCTCTTGTAGCCAAACATCCCTGCTTGAAGGAAGCAGGATCTGAGACTGGCTGGAATGGATGGAAAAACTCCATCAAGTTTAAGATGGGCAATTTCAGGAACAAGATGAGACGGGCTGGATGTCAGGAGGTCACTGTTAATGCTGGAAAAAGAAGTAGAAGTTATCCTGAAAATGAATCTTCACATTCCAACATTAAAAGACCCAAGCGAGCAGAAGTCAACTTCCTACCAAACTTTCCCCAAGGAAAGGATCCTTCAAGCCTTGAGCAGTTGAGGCAGACAATTGTTGAAGAAGTCAAGAAGACTGAGAAGAACCTGCCCCTCATTAGAAAGATGATGGAGACCACATTTCCCCTACGCCGACAGACCATAGTGATGTCCTGCCCACCAGTGAACGAGCTCATGGACCTCTGGCCTGCTCTCAAAATAGAGTCTGAGGTAATATGGATCAGCGCTCTCTTTTGAGAAAATAATTGTGATTCTTACTTATTTGGCTGCTATTTTCTGCTTTATAAAGGTGTGCTAGATTCTTCAAATTGAACTGTTTTTTTAAAGTGTTGTTGCTGTATTCTCCTGCTACATTTTAATGTAGTTGTATGCAGAGTTCCAGCGGATTACGAATCAGAACCTGCCCAACACATTCTATGCTGAGCTTGACCGCCATCTTCCTCGACTGATGACCTTATTCAGACAGAAGGCATCAAAAACTGGAAAGACAGCAGATGCTCTGGCTGAAATTTTAAAAATCCACGATGAACTGGTAAATAGATTATTACACACTTCATAGGTTGAACCGGTGGAACTTTGAACATGTTCAATGACTCAAATGAGCTTTGTGAATTTTGCAATTAGTCCACTTTGTGTTTGCCATTTGTCTGATTACATTAAAGATGTGAACAGGTTATTTGTGAACATATGTTCTAATTGGACTGTTTAAAAATCAGCTTTGTTCAGTAAACTCTTCAGTATGTACAATTCTGTTTTTATCTTAATAGGAAATCCATGACATCCACACCAAGCGCATTACTGTTCTCCACGCCCTTCCAGTGTATCTGCACGAGGACGTTTCTGGATTTTTCAGAACCTGCACAGTGAGTCTCCTTAAGTCACTAACGGATTCTACTGTGTATAATGTAAACTGTCCATCAAAATACTAATATCTTTTAGGACTTACCTTTGTTTAGTCTACCCATACAGTTTCCATGTATTGGCAAGTGATAAGATGTTAAGTAAAACATTTTCCTGTAAATGTCCTTTAGCTTGGTTTCAGTCTCTCTCACACCACTTAGGTTCTCTGGTAATTTGGCTGATTCGTGTGTGCAGAACATGAATCTTATGTTTTTCACCTCTTACAATGAGACCCAAGTCTCCCTTGGGTCTCATTGTGTTGGTATTGGTTTAGTTTAGTTTTGTGTTAGTTTGTGATTAGCATCTCTTTTTCAATCATTCAGGACGAGTCTGATGAGCTGGAGCTTGATGGCGTTGCAGTGGCCCTCCTTACGGTCATCAGTGACAATGACACACGTCCAGTTCACCACCACCCTGTGAGAATCTCTGTAATCATTGAAAGTGATGCCGTGGTCAGCCTCCCCAGACTTAGCGATGCCTTCCTGGTAATCTTTGGACTGATATATGCACTACACCTCAGCTACCCCAAAGCACTGACCAACACTTTTGAATTCACTGAAAAGATTTTACTTGGTCTAGAAAGTGGTAAACTGTCACCCAGGTTGCAGACCCTCAAGAATGACTTGTTGATGTAAGTGACTGATGGAGGAGGTGGAGAGGGAGGTGACTGATGGAGGAGGAGAGGGAGGTGACTGATGGAGGAGGTGGAGAGGGAGGAGGAGAGGGAGGTGGAGAGGGAGGTGGAGAGGGAGGATAAGAGGGAGGTGACTGATGGAGGAGGTGGAGAGGGAGGAGGAGAGGGAGGTGACTGATGGAGGAGGTGGAGAGGGAGGATAAGAGGGAGGTGACTGATGGAGGAGGAGAGGGAGGTGACTGATGGAGGAGGTGGAGAGGGAGGATAAGAGGGAGGTGACTGATGGAGGAGGTGGAGAGGGAGGTGACTGATGGAGGAGGTGGAGAGGGAGGATAAGAGGGAGGTGACTGATGGAGGAGGTGGAGATGGAGGTGACTGATGGAGGAGGTGGAGAAGGAGGTGACTGATGGCGGAGGTGGAGAGGGAGGATAAGAGGGAGGTGACTGATGGAGGAGGTGGAGAGGGAGGATAAGAGGGAGGTGACTGATGGAGGAGGTGGAGAGGGAGGTGACTGATGGAGGAGGTGGAGATGGAGGTGACTGATGGAGGAGGTGGAGATGGAGGTGACTGATGGAGGAGGTGGAGAGGGAGGAGAAGAGGGAGGTGACTGATGGAGGAGGTGGAGAGGGAGGTGACTGATGGAGGAGGTGAGGGAGGTGACTGATGGCGGAGGTGGAGAGGGAGGTGACTGATGGCGGAGGTGGAGAGGGAGGTGACTGGAGGAGGAGAGGGAGGTGACTGATGGAGGAGGTGGAGAGGGAGGTGACTGATGGCGGAGGTGACTGATGGAGGAGGAGAGAGGGAGGTGACTGATGGAGGAGGTGGAGAGGGAGGTGACTGATGGAGGAGGTGGAGAGGGAGGTGACTGATGGCGGAGGTGACTGATGGAGGAGGAGAGAGGGAGGTGACTGATGGAGGAGGAGAGGGAGGTGACTGATGGAGGAGGTGGAGAGGGAGGTGACTGATGGAGGAGGTGGAGAGGGAGGTGACTGATGGCATAGGAGGAGAGAGGGAGGCTTTGATTTATTTTGATTTATAGATGTTTATTATTTATTTTTCTATTTAATTTTAATATTGCAGTGTGCTAAAAGGGAGCGGGCAAGACAATGCTGTTCAATATTAGATGTTCATGACTTTTTGATATTTTGAGTAAGTTAAACTCAATGTAATTGAGGTAATCAATTGCCTCAAAAATGTTAAGTTTCGAGTCACATCTTTTTAAGTAAACAATTTCAACATATTTGACTACTGTGTACTTAAAACAATGACAACACAAACTAATAAACTTTGAGTTGTGTTAACATAAAATGGTGTGGTTGTGTACTTATTCTTTTAAGTTCTGTGAACTTATTCCAGTGGTTTCAAAACTGGAAATTTTAAGTCTTAATAACTGAAAATAATTGAGTTGCCTTAACAGAAAACTGTAAGTCATATTGACTGCAAATATTTGAGTTGAGCTAAATGAGCACTTTAATTTAACTGTTATCAAAAGGTACAAGTAGCAAGTCATCCAACCTTTTAAGTTCTGGAAAATTTTGACTTTTAAGTTAATCAACTTAAAAAAATTGAGGCAATTTATTACGTCAAATTTTTTGAGTTCTGGTAACTTATTCGGGTTTACAGTGTAGGAGATTGTGGTGTTGGCACAGAATACAAAAGAACATTCTAATTGGTTATTGTGGGCTAGCCTACCACCTACACATGGTGCTGTGATGTAATCTGGAATACATTTATAAATACAGTGTTTAGCCTACAAGGTGCTCTACCATATGCAGTGAATTAAAAAAGTATGCCGATGTGTCCGAGGATTTGGCAAGGAGCTGCTTCCACTCTTACAGCCGTGTGCCATCACCTAAAGTAATTTCCCTAACTTCATTCATTTCACTCTGTGATTTGCATTCTTTGGAATATATTGTTGTTTTATGGATAACATTACAGAACATCTGGTTACTTAAACAGCATATTGGCAATAATCTCTCAACTTTTCCATCTGCCTTTTTGGGAAAACACAGGTGAGAGCATCACTTAACAGTACGTCACTTTCCGACCACGCCTTCGCCAGACGTGCAATATAGAGACTCGTACTCTTACTGAAGCTACAATTGTCGGCGAACACGCAAATACTACAGTGATTCTTTCTTAAAGTATTGTAAAAAATTATATACGATGGACGATCAGAAATACCCCGTGAGCATTAAGCTTATTGGAATGATGCACAAAGAGTCGGTGAAGGTGAGCATATATAAATCTATTTGTTTGGAGTAGACAGTAAATGCGGCTGTCTACAGTTATAAGAAGCCACTCCAGCAGATATTTGATGCACAAAATATATCGTTGAGTTTATATATATTTATTTTTTTACTTTCCAGTTGTACATGACATCGGTGCTTTGGTCGGACCAGAACGAAATAGTTGTTTATCGGTCCCTTCAAGACTTCAAAGACCTACATGTAAGTCTGCCATAAAATAAGATGGTATGAGATGCAATTGTATTGCTTGTGTAAGTGTTACGTATGGAGGATTTTGTACTCATGCCTGTCCTGTTCTTGCAGAAGAAACTGAAGAAAAGATTTCCTCCAGCAAACCCACTTAAGAAATCTGCCAGAGTTGTTCCGAAATTTAAAGGTAATTGGATTATCCACAGACAAAGACCAAGTAAACTAATAGCAAACCTACGTTAGGAACAAACAACACACTACCTTTTAATAGGCTACTTTAAAACCAGTGCCACAGGTGTAATCTGATAAACTATTGAAACATTTGTTACAGTGAAAAAAGTCAAGAGAAACGTTCGCAAAAAGAGTCCAAGCAAATCGGTGCTGAAGATGAAGTCCCTGGAGCGTTACTGCAATGATTTGATGAGCTGTGACCAACGTGTTGCTCAGAGTTCGGAATTTCGACAGTTCTTACTTCCCAAAGACCAGGACCTTGCACCAGAATTCATTCAGAACAGGTAGGACAATTAGAATGGGCCTAAAGAGGGCCTATACATATTACCTTCCCCTGCAACTAAAGCTTAGAATTTAGACTTTTCGTGTCATCATTTTATATTATATTTATATTGTTTTTAAAATACTAACTTTTCTTATTTGTTTCTATTACTGGCGTAATCAGACTAACATGTATATCCCTCTCTCTCCTCAGCATTGTCATTATGCCATCAGAAGACAGCGGTGGTGGTGGTGGTAGTGGTGGCGGCGGTGGCAACGTAACACAGCCATTCGTCACTGAAACGTATCGATGCGTGGCCCCTTACGAGACTAAGGATACCAAAAACAGGCCATTTAAGGTGGCTGTGGATGAAACGGTGGACGTTTTAATAAAAGACAAAGCTGGTTAGACAACTAATTCATAATCTTCCCTAGGAAATGTATTCAAATATATATTTCACATTTCTAAAGGCAGAGTTATTGTTTTGTACATAACCGTGTGGGTATGCACAGGTTGGTGGATGGTGGAAAATGAAGCGAAATCCATGGCGTGGTTTCCTGCCCCATACTTGGAGAAAGTGGATGCAGATGTGTTGGATGAACTTGACAATAATGATGGAGGTAATTTGTCTGTGAAAACGAGCTGCAAGCTGCCACAGATATAAAACTACGGGAAATATATCGGAAATGACTAAAACGGCCTTCTCAAAGTCTAAACAATATAAACCATGTGTCTTTTAGGATGAATTATTTTGTAAATTATTTATGTAGAATTAAGAGTTGACCTTTGCCTATATATATATATTTCATAACCACCTGTTTTTTTTTTTTTATGTGTGCAGGAGTACTGTACTGTTGCTCTAGGACTTACAGAGCCAAGTCTGCAGATGAACTGTCTGTTGACATGGGCACTGTGGTAGAGGTGCTCCAGAAGTCAGACAACGGATGGTGGCTTATCAGGTATGTCCTGACAGAAAGAAAAGAAACCCCTTCAACAAAAACACAGGCATGCTTGGACACATACCTGTACTCCAGTAGCAGGCCATAGGTTGAGTATGAAGTATGAGCGGCATGACTTTGAGATCAAATTCAAGTGTCTACGGCCTTCAGAAGCTGAGATACAGATGTGCTGGATGCGCGCTGAAAGGGCGTGGCAAAATCTCGATGTTCGTTTGGTTTACAGTAAATGACAGCACCCTAGTTTGGTTCCTCATGGTCAAATTAGCCAGAAACCATTGAGAGAAGTCATACCGCTCATACTTCATACTCAACCTATGGCCTGCTACTCCAGTACTGTGTTCCAAGGCCAATGATCATATATTTTTAAAACTGGCTATATTTTTGTCCAGGAAACGCAATGCATATTTGCCTCCGCCTGACTGTTCACATGTCATTTACTTCACCTTTCTGTCAATCAGACACGGCCAGAAGACGGGTTACATCCCCTCCATGTACCTCTCGACATACAACAACCCCCGTGTTCAACTGCTGACCACTCAGAAACAGCTCCGTGGTTCAACTGTGAACCTGGCCCAGCTGCAGATCCCCGGCGCTGGTTCTCTGCAGGCGCCGTCCACCCAGCTGCTCAGCCGGTCCCAGGGCAACCTGCTTCAGCTCCCAGGCTCAGGTTCCCAGCCTCCGGCCCAAGGCCTAAGCCCGCAGGACAGGTACAAGTCCCGCTCCCTGAACCTCCTGGAGTCCGAGTCAACCATCTACCAGGTGCCCAGAGCCTCCCTCGGAGCCCCCAGCATTCAGGTGGACGCGGGTCCAGGGGGTCGCAGCCGGAGCCTGACGGTGGACAGCGGGGGAAATGCGGCCAGCAGCGAGGACAGCGAGTTTAGCTTCAGCGACGAGGCCAGCACCTCTGGCAGCGACTCGCTGAACCTGAGCCGCAGCAGCATGGACGAGGAGCTCCGCCGCAGCCGCACGCCTCCCCCTCCAGCCCCGACCAGGGACCTGCTCAGCCCAGACAGCGGCCTGGGCATGGGGGGGCGTCTGACGCACAGCCGGTCCAACCCAAACCTTGCGAAGGGCCCTAACACTCCCAAAGTGCCCCCCAGGCCCCAAGCCCAGGACATCCTGAAGCGGTGCACCACAGTCACCCGCAAGAATGCCACACGAAACCAGTTGGCACCCATGGCTCAGAGCATTCAGATTCAGTGAAGTAAACATCTTACAGGCCTTCAGGAGACTTGTTGTGGCCCAGGAATTATATTGATGCTCACTTGCTCCTAATGAATCTAATTTTAAACAGACTGGAGAGAACTTTTGTAGGGCAAGAATTGTTTTTTAATTCAGTTATTATTTAACCCCATGGGTAGGAGAGCTAGAATGGCCTTTTTTGAGTGTACCTGCAATGTGTTTTTTGAATTGTAAACTAAATGATATGGCTGTACTGTGATGAAACACATCAATACTGGTGTTAATATTGACAACATTTGCATTTGTATATAAAATCAGCATTTTATGGTTTGAAAATGGCTCAACATGCCATGTACTGTTTCAAATCATCCTGCCGCACAGTCAACCGGTTGGATCTTACGTCATGAAATGGGCAGCCCACATCCCCAGCCCCTGCCTTGTGTGTGTGCAAACGCCTGTGAATGATGAGTCCCGATCCCGAATGCGACACATTCACAGGCGTTTGCACACACACACACACACACACACACACCCCACCTGATTTTCCAATGTTATGCAGTGGGTGGAGTTTAAATATTCATATCCTTTAGAGAAATGTAACAAGCGTTATTTCTGTAGTTAACCTATAATGTTGGTGCAGGTGACTCCATATCAGAAACCAAAAGACAGAGAGGTATGATTTATCTGATTGAATCAGGCACAATGTGTCGTCTCAGGAGTGCTTTTGATGTTTTTGTCATCTGTTCCGCTTCCCTCATTACAAATTTCCCATTTCCATACTGGAAACCATATTTGCGTTCTGTGCATTGCACTGTAGGTGGAAGTCTTCAATAAAAATGACACGGTTTCTAAAACTTTGCCTGTTTTTTAGTTATGTTAATAATACAAATTCAATAAAGAAATAAAATGATCGGTGCATGTACACAGAAACCTTTGATGCTTAAAAGCAGCCATAAGGAGTTTGTGCACTAATAACCTAAAAGGTATAGGCTGCAATATATTTTGTATTTTGAAATACTCCTACTACTGGGTAATTTTTATTTTTATTTAAATATGAATAATTACTGTATGTAAACAGCTGTTTAATAAAAAGTTTAAAAGGGGAAAATAGAATTCAAAACTGAGTGCTTGCATAACTCAGAAGAACAAAATGCTTCGCAATGCATCTAGAATCGTTTTATAATAATAGATTTATACTTCTATTACATAACCTACAGCCTTCCTTTAACCCAACAGGTAGAGAGAGAGAGAGAGAGACTATGAACTCCAAGGTTATGGATTTGATTCCCTCTATCCCATACACAGATGGAGAAGGAATGTCTGTACACAGATTTGAATCCACCCAACGAAGGTTTTGGATTGTCTGGCGAAGACAATATACTCTAAATGTTGAACTTTCTTTGGGCGCATTAAAATCATTGTCATTCCTTTCTGCTCTTGAAGTCTTAAAACTGATTTTGTGACCTGCACCTGAACCCTACTGAGGGTACTTTTGGATGTTGTAGCGTGGGGAAAGAGCAGTCATCCCACCAGGCATCGAATCCAGGTCTACAGGGTACCAAACCTGCACCCCGACTGCAGTGCCAAAGAGCCAGGCTCGTTGGTATGGCAGTCAGAGAGCACACTCAACCGTAGTGAGCCAGGCTCGTTGGTATGGCAGTCAGAGAACACACTCAACTATAGTGAGCCAGGCTCGTTGGTATGGCAGTCAGAGAACATACTCAACCGTAGCGACGGCACTCCGTCTCAGATGTACACGGCTCAACAGATGTTCACGTGCACGTGCACTGATGGCACGTGCACACTTCTTGTACTTTGGATGAAAGCCTATGCTACATCAATATGGAAATAAAGAACTTTAAATGTAGACTAGGACTTGGAAGGGTTCTGCCTCACCCAAGGGAGGTTCTCATGGAGGTTCTCAACCTGTCCTCAGGGACAAATACTGATGCAGCAGAACAGCAGAGGAGTCATAATGGAAACAGAAGAGAAACTCCCCGGCGGGATTCACTATCTGTCCTACGAGTCTGCAGAACCAGCTAATCGGGTCTGCAGCCGAGCAGGAATGCAGAGCTCCCAGATGCATAGAGGTACACGTCAAGTTCATCCATCATCTGATCTCTCGGCGCACCTTTATGCTGTGTCTGTGTGCCGTGGGAGTCAAGCACACTCTCGTGTGCTCAGGCCGAAACTGCCAAACGTGAACACACAAGAGATTCCAGACCCTGTCAATACAAATGCCAAAGAGCTATTGTGTCCTGTGTTTCAGTTGTGTTTGCAATAGTCTGACCAGCCTGTGAGGGGTTCTCAGAAATGGGACACTTTTTGTGGTGGACTGGAGCTTTGAGGGGATTTGGATGATAGTGATTTGAATGTGTGTGTGAGATGATTTGAGATCACTTATTTCAAGATTGGATGATCTCTAAACATAAATGAGAATGAAAAATATGATTTGGTTTAAAGATTATTGAGCTCTTCCTTCGGAATGGAGGGCAAAGCCCAGACCTGTGCAGGGTCCCAGGGGAAACGCCCTCGCCACACCACCCGCTGAAACCCAGAGGAGTGGGAGGATAGAACGACTCATCACCTCCATCCTCTCTCATCACCATATCCCTGTGTCACAACCTTGGCCAGCATCTCAGTTGTCCTAGCTGGCATGGTGGCTGGACAAATAAAGAAGATTGCACAAGAGACAACTCAGCAACACAATGCTTCAAATCTTAAGGTATATTTATATATAAAAAAAAAGAATGCAACAATGGCCTGCCATTTCTTTTTTTTTACTGTTTTACATAACTGAGTATTTTGGCAAAGGTGGAAAAACAGGTTGGATTTAAACGATCAAACAGCAAACATGTAATGTGAATGTGTGTGGGTGTGTAAGTGAGACATTATTTAACAAGTGACGTTTCTTTTTTTTTTATAATCAAACATGGGTGATTAATTCCATAAAAAAAGTCCACAATTCAAGATTTTAAAAGTATATTTACGGTGCTAAGCTTTCCATGAGGGAAATGACACAGACACTGGCATTAATCCCAGGGCAAACAAAAACTCTGTTCATGAAAATCAACCTCCATTCACCCTAGAGTTCTCGTCATGCTGGTCCTTTTCAATAGATTGCAAAACCAACTCACCTGACAGTTTTATGCTCGTATGATGATGACATGGCATTTACTTTACCCTCTACTGGAGCTGTGACAAGTAACTGGGACACATAAATGCCTTGAATGGGAGTATCAACCCTCTACCTTGTAATTGGGGTCTAGCCTAGCACTGCACAATTACTTTATGAAACACTCCTGCGGTTGGTATGTACCACTGGTGTGTTCTGTCTCCTCACCCTTTCCATGGGAAGATTAGAAAAGTGTCTGTAGATGATCGCATGCGAAGGAGAGAGCTTCCACTCCCAGCCATCACCTGACTTCAGTTTGTATGTACACAGGCTCCTCTGGGGCACTCGCTGCAGACTTGCTCTCGGCCGGCTCGCTCACGGTAACCCTAGGCCCCTCTTCCTCGTCGCTGTCTTCCTCCTCCGAGCTGCCCTCCCCGCCTGTTGGCCGCGCATCGTTTCTGCCGTTCACACCATTGTGTGTGCGTAGGGCAGCTTTTTTCGAGGCGCCCTCTTCCTCCTCCTCGATGTCCTCACCATGGTGCTCGGGGTCTTCCTGCTCTTCCTCCTCTGGCTCTGGTGACGCCCTGCCATCCTTGTCCTCCCCCCCAGAAGGGGTCTTGTCGATCATAAAGACAGGCTCATACCCAGGAATGGGGGTGGTGTCCATCTCCTCGTCCAGTCCCCCTCTGTTGGGTGGGAGTGAGGCAAGTGTCAGGGTACAGAAGAATGGTTATAGGGCAGGGGCCCAGAGAAATGCAGTGCCATACCGAGGTTACTCTTAGGTACAGAAGAATGGTTATAGAGCAGGGGCCCAGAGAAATGCAGTGCCATACCGAGGTTACTCTTAGGTACAGAAGAATGGTTATAGAGCTGGGGCCCAGAGAAATGCAGTGCCATACCGAGGTTACTCTTAGGTACAGAAGAATGGTTATAGAGCTGGGGCCCAGAGAAATGCAGAGCTATACTGAGGTTACTCTTAGTTACAGACGAACGGTTATAGGGCAGGGGCCCAGAGAAATGCAGAGCTATACTGAGGTTACTCTTAGTTACTTGCAGGACCATTGAACACTTTACCTTTTAGCGATTTTCAATTTATTAGCAAGTCACCAGCAAGTTCTGTCACACAATATTTGTAGGTAACTTCCCTAAGTGCCACAGAGTGAGAATGCGTGACTTGCAACCCTCATATTCCTTGGCCAACACTCAGGCCAAGAATGTTGTCGTAATGCACCATTTCACTAGTCTGCTTATCATAATACGCTAGGCTGAAGATGACAGAGGAGTCCTTTAAAAAAAAAAAAAATCTGTTTAAGGTAGTGTTTTAATGTTATAGTTTTAATGCTTAACTGACTTAGTGTGTGAAAAAAAAAAGATTACGGAAATCTGTTATGTGAAGGGTCTGTCATGTCTTCCAAATTAAGGACTGAACAAATCCTTGAAGTGCAGGCCAGGCTTTGGGCTTTGGTGTCACCAAGATCAACTACCTTCCTTTCCAAAAACGGTGCCACACGTCAACTTGCAGACGTCTCCAGAGATCAGACGTTTCATCCTAGTCAAGACTAATGCACCACACTCACATTCATTTCTGTGTAAATGAGCCGATTGTGAGTGTGAAGTCCCATCTGGTCTATACACGTTGAGTATATTTATTGTCATTCTATAAAACAACGAAACAGCAAAGCATCTCCCCAAGTCACGTAGTGCAAATATAAGATAAAGGTGAGAAGATAAAATAGACTAGACTAGACTAGAATGAACAACATGTCTAGACAACATGCCTTTGGTGATTGCACAAAGCTGGCATTTATCTCTGGGCAAACTTCCTCCAGACATTTTGACTTTTGATTTCCACATTATTTTTAGTTTGGTATATTTGTGCCGAAAAGACAGTTTAGTCTATGTGCCTTGGTGTTATGTATTTATTTCTAGATGACCTACTTAACGAGTTTCTGCTTATGTCTGCATATCTCAACAGCATTGCACAATGAAGCTTTTAGGAAGCACAGCCAAGAATAAACCGCACATTTATGTAAGAAGCGTCTGACATTGTATGGGGATTTGCTACACAGGACAGACCTTTGCAATGCAGTCCATGCATGGAATGTTGGCACAGAGCACTCACGCAAGCCATTGTTCAAACCTTCAACCACAGCAGTCAACAATAAAACATACAATAAGCAACAGAGCATTGCTCAGCAATGAGGTCAATTAAATCAATAAAAAAAACAGCATTGAATGCAGTTAGAGTGAGTGATTTATGGTGAGTTATGACAATGACTCACCTCACTGTTCCCCCGGTGAGACGCATCTTCTGCCACATGTAGTCCAGGAACATGGAGGCCTGCAGCAGGCGTCCGATGCGCTGCATGTGTCTCTCTGGAAGCACAGGAACCACCGTGTCAGACACGCACCAGGACAACACAACCAAAGGACAGCTTTCTGGACAGCTCTTAAAAGTCATTGCACTAAGTTCATCAATACTAACATCCAAAGTAGAGGATACAACAGCTTTCCATATCAACACACACACACACCATTATCGATAGATTAACATGGTACAAATTGCTTCATGGTATCTCTAAAATTCAATTTTTGTAATATTTGAGGGGTTGCATCACTGCAAAGGGCAAGTGGGATCTCTCTATATGTTTAATGTAATTTGTGTGGGGCAAGTGGAATCTCTCTATAAGTTTATGTAATTTGTGTGGGGCAAGTGGAATCTCTCTATATGACTATATGCCAGCTGCTACAGTACAAGGGTGAGTGTGGGTGGATACTGATACAGTCATGTGAATTACTCTGAATTTCACTCACAGCCACGCACACACACACACACACACACCACTCTAGAACAGAGTTGAACAGGTTTCTGGGTGTGTTTCGAGATTTGTTTTTAATGTAATGTTCGGTTGGAACTGTAAAGGACAGAAGCATCCCAACCAGCCCAAGAAGACTGAGCCGCTAACTAACAAGAAAAGCTGACGCCAATGGACGGTCAATGATAAACTTGTGCAGGAGTACAGCTGTAATAATGTAATCAAATGTTCCATTTGGTGTCTGAGGCCCACCTGTGTAGGGGATGAGGCCCTCCAGGTGCGCGCGTGCTCCCTGGAACGTCAGCAGCTCCTCCGGGCTGAGGTGTGTCAGCAGCACCTGGATGACGGCCTGCGCGTGCAGACAGTTGCGGGCGTTGGTGTTCCACACCGCGCAGAAGCGCAACAGGGACTCTGGGAGATCACACACACACACATCAGAGGACAGAGGGGTCAAACATCCTGACTGCAGCATCGGTGGCAGAGATATACTACAAGTATGGATAATAGATATACTACAGGCCTGGATAAGAGACATACTACAGGCCTGGATGAGAGACATACTACAGGCCTGGATAATAGATATACTACAGGCCTGGATAATGGATATACTACAGGCCTGGATAATGGATATACTACAGGCCTGGATAATAGATATACTACAGGCCTGGATAATAGATATACTACAGGCCTGGATAATAGACATACTACAGGTCTGGATTTAAAGGCTTCGCTAAAAGTAATAACTGGCACAGGCTTTTGGTTTATTGGGCAAGACAGAACAAGACCATTATAAAATCACCCTTAATGTCCATCTCTCAATCCCAGTATAAGGTGATGGGAGAGTTGCAACACATGGGGAACAGTCAGTTCCCAAAGAAACTTGGGAAATTCTGCGATTAATGACCTGCAGAGAGAATGAGCGTACCTTTCTGATCTTGACGTAGTTTCAGTACGGTCTTCTTCAACTGCTGGCTTTCTTCACTCTGTTGGATTGCTGCATCAAACATGATTTAAGGGGGTTTAATACAGGACTGTAATGATCAGTTCACTCAGTTCATTCTCTATTACTGACCAGTAATTTAATCTATAGTTTTTTCAGGGTTCTTACTTTTGCTCAAAGCACATTTTGTTGAAACCCATAATTATCCTAATCGTCTTGATGTTACACAACTGGACGTGGCCACTATTTTTGTCAAAATAGTAGAGTTATATCTGATCAGAGATCACACTTTTCTATGGTATACCACATTCGAATGCCTACTCATTTTTGAGAAAATTAACAAAAATACTTAAAAGATAAAGGAACTATTATGAATGCCTTCTGAAAGTAAAAAAAAATATCTGTAAATGTATGATGATATAGTGGATCAGTCTCCCACTTTACCCATAAAGGGCATCACATCACATTACGTGACCACATGGGAGTCTCGTGTCCACTCATTATGAAGCGATCCCAACCACGGTCAGTCACCTTTGATGACCTGGAGCACGGTGTGTGGCTGGTCCAGAGAGATGGCCAGGCCCAGGGCTTTCAGGTACTTCTTCTCATGCAGCAGGTTGGACAATGCCTGTTTCCTATTAAAAAAAAAGAAAGAAAAATAAAACACAGAAATGCAGAGCGGTTGAAAGGGATGACACAGGAATCTCAAATATCAGGGCCATGCAGTAACCATTAACTCACCAGGAAAAACATGAGAAAAGAAAGGGAGAGAGAGGGATGGGGGAAATCAAAGGCACTCTCTAATATATGTAAGTTTTTGTATGTATATGTATAAGCACGTGTGTGTGTGTGTGTATGTATATATATATGTATGTTTATATGTATATAGACATGCATAGATATAGATAGAGAGAGAGAAAGAAAAGAAAGAAAGAAAGAAAACTAAAAAAGAAAGAAAGAGAGAAAGAAAGAAAGGAAAAGAAAAAAGAAAGAAAGAGAGAGAAAGAGAGAGAGAGAGAGAGAGAGAGACAGAGACAGAGACACACACACTAGTACAAGAACAGAAATAAGCATTTTGGTTAATTACACGCATACCATCAAACCTTATGCTGCAAGCCTACGTGGCCAAAAGTGTGTTAGCAGGAAGTCCCAAACGGACCCTACACACGCTGCAGTTAATGAGTGTACAGTGCGTACGTGCCCACAGGCCTGGCAAACAAGTTTTAAGGACCAGTGGTTTACAGGTGAAACTGCAGAAACTTACTTTATGATCTGATCTTCCTCCTTGGCCTGTTCTTCTGCCAGTTCCTCCTCGGTCACATCCTATATGAAAGTGAGGTAGTTCTCTTAAGTAGCTGACGCACGGCCTAAATATAGGCAGCTCTGGCTCACCTCACAAATCAGACATGGATAGATGTTTAAAGCAATGAGAACAACCAAGGAAAGACCTACTTATCCTGATGAATCTTGTATGGTGTATCTGAGCAGGAAGTGCAAATTTACTGGAATTTACTGGAACAATGGAGACGCTGGTTCCTGATTGTCATTTGTCACACAACACTACTGGGGGTAGGTTCAAATTCTCGTGAACTAGAACAAATTAACTAAACTGCCGCAGGGTCCTCTGAAATATGAGCAGTCGGTCATATTCTTAATTCAGTCGAAGGTAATCGAAACTGCGGTCACACATGGCTTACTAGAACAAGGAGGCTTATCGCCATAATCTTTTTGAAATGCTTCTGAGCCTTTTGTTCTCTCTACAGTATATCCACAGACAAAAGCTTCTTAATGAAAATATGAGTCATGCAAGTCGTGGGCCATGATGTCATGTGTCAATGTGTCAGACAACGTGCTGTATTGACTGAATCTGATCAGCAGCACTGATAAGTGACGAGCTCACAACTCACTACTACACCCATACACACCGAATCAGCATTCCTTTGAAATTAAATTAAACACAAGAATCGAATTCCAACTCTAAAACCCATTAGCAATTCAGCATCATTTTACCTCACTTAAAAAATAAGAAATAAAATAAAAAGAGTGATAAAAAAGAGTGATAGTTAGCTTAACATCTAAGCCTTACAGTGAGTCAGTTTGTCTATGTGATAAATCTGGAGGTGAGACATGCCGAAGGACACACTGACCTTCCAGACGATGATGTTGGAGTCTGCAGAGCCCGTCACCATGAGGCAGTCTTTGCTGCTGGTGTGGAGACCCCACACTTTGTCCTGGTGGGCGTCCAGCGTCTTCACACACTCGTTGGTCTTTATGGTCCACAGCTTCACCAGGCCATCGGAACCACTGCAGGAAGCAAGAGAGAGTGTCTCAGACAGATTGTATACAAACAATACACAACAACATGGAATATCAAATAAATAGCATATGGAGGTAATGTTAGATCAGTGATAGAGATATGGTTTGAACTTTGCTCGACTGTCTGGAGGAGGGCAGACTGCTCGTGTGATGCAATGATAAATGGTAGATAATAGATGGTAGACGATAGAAGTTGTAATCATCTAGACTCCATCATCAGAACAAAGGTCACTTGTTGCATATGAATGCCATGACAGTAATCACTGACAACCTGTTGGGAATATTTTGTGTACACAGTGTTTGATAAGGAACACAGTGTTTGATAAGGCCCAGCCTGTGTGGTACTACTGTGCAGCGATGAGCGGATGACTTACCCAGTCAGTATCTGTGTCCCACGGCTGGTAAAGATCATCTTCAGCACAGATGCATCGTGGCCTTCAAACGTCTAACAGAAGAAAAGGACGTATTGTTACGCAATGTTCAAAGCAAATATAACTTTAAAAATGTGCTAATAAATTAATTTCTATTAATTAAATCAGACTCTCACACACACACACACACACACACACACACACACACACACACACACACACACACACACACACACACACACACACACACACACACACACACCTCTACCTACACTATCAAGTATTGAACCAATGGACAATTTTGTCACAGTAACACAGCTGGTAGTTCAAATCTGTTTTGGCTTCTTGTCACTTCAAATTGATTAGTCACTGTTACATCCAGAGAATCATCTTAAGGAGGTGAAAGGTAGCTTCCAGGCACAATGCATCTCCAAAACTCGAGTGTTCCATGACTGTTTGTCCAGCGGCAGTTTGGAATGAAACCAACACAACAAACCCTAAATTTAGTCTATGACGAATCGTTGATACAGTAGCACTGCCCAGACTGTACCAATGGCAGCCTTTAGTGGCTTATCCATCAAGCCATACAACAAAAAGCAGTAAAGAATGTGCCAGTGGCTTTTGACGTCATGCCTCATTTACTGACTGCAATTACCGGGAGTCTATTCAGTTGTGAAACTTAAAGATGGGATGAATCATGAGCAGTACACTATGCAGTAGAGGAATCTCATTCAGCAGGGACAGAATTAAACACATGAAAGCAATGAGAGCATGCATGTTTGGCGCATTTCTAGAGCCACTACTGGCCTGAGGCATGAGACCAGTTTGTGCCGCAAGATGTTTTTGTCAAAATGAATGCTGAAACCATGATAAATAAACAGTTTTTCCCAATATTACTGTCCAATGAACATGACTGAGCACTCTAGATCGTCAAAAACAAAACAAAGTGTCAACACGTACAGAAGACACAGAAATGATAATTACCGTAATTTCCGGACTATTGAGCGCACCTGAATATAAGCCTCACCCACTGAATTTTTCAAAAATAATTATTTTTAACATAAATAAGCCGCACATGTCTATAAGCCGCAGGTGCCTACCGGTACATTGAAACAAATTCACTTTACACAGGCTAAAATGAATATCAAAAGTAATACAATAGTGATGCATATTATTAGTTGTGCCAGTTACGATAAGTGCACTGTTGCTTTAAGAGAGCACAGTTGCAAGAGTCAATCAGAAGCTAGAACGTTAGATTGAAGACAGAGAGATAGAAGAAAGACGCTAGTTTGAAACCAGTGAGCTAGAGAACTTGAAAAGACTGGATTTGTATTGTAGTAGACTTTTATTTTCTAAAGTGTTTTGAGTTGTGTTCTGTCTACGCCGGTAGACTGTGGTTATTTTGACATTAGTTAAGTTATTGAGAGATACTGAGAAATCGCGTGGAGCTAAGCATCCATGCGGCTGCATCCATGCTAGCATCCTAGCTCCACAAAGCCACCGTAAACACAAAGCCACCGTATACAGTCACAGGTATCATAATCCATAAATTAGCCGCGTCATTGTTTAAGCCGCGAGGTTCAAAGCATGGGAAAAAAGTAGCGGGTTATAGTCCGGAAATTACGGTAACCATTTTCCTAAATTGTAGGTCTAGAGGCATTTTAATTTCATCACAACACAAATCACCAACGATGCCAAAAACTCCAGTATGCATGTAAAGGCCGAAATATGCTTCGACGAGAGCGTTACGCAGTTGCTTCGACGGACTCATGAACCTCTTACAGTTCTCCGACGGTTGGTGGGTGTTGCAAAGCAATTCACTGCCAGAACAGTAGGCACGCAACGTTTTTTTCAAATAAAATCGCAACGCTGAAAAAAAAAAAGAGATGGCGGACCAAACTCCGTAGATGGTTGTATTTGTACATAAAAGTTGTTTGTTTGACTTTTTTTGCTTGGATTTTTTTTAAAGTTACTGAGAAATAGACCCCGTTATTGTAACTGAAAAATACGTCTGACGAGATTTGCGAGGTGTCTGAGCCAGCTATCTAATGTTAGCATGCTACTACCCACAAGGTTAACAGCGAAGTATTGACGGATACGGATAGTTAAAAAATTTGGGAGGTGCACGTCAGGCCACGAAGAGGTGCTCGGAGAGGGTTTGCAATGACGGAGAGGGCTCTGCGTGTCTGCGTAAAAGGTCGACCAAAGGTCAGGCTTAAGATTACCTGGCCCTTTGGGACATTTTCACAAAGGCCAAATCTCAAACCAGTTCAAACCATCTCAGTTTGCTTAGGGGAATCACTTCAGCTATGGGTCTTCACCTTGAGGCAGCTGAAGTCCTGCAGCCCCCACAGCTTGACGGTGCCGTCGGCCGACGAGCTGGCCAGCACCTGATCCATGGGGGAGAACTGGACGCACCAGACGCCCCGCCGGTGGCCCCGGAACACCCCCAGCAGGGAGAAGTCCGGCAGGGACCAGAGCTTCGCCGTGCGGTCCTGGGAGCCCGAGGCCATCAGCTTGTCGTTCGGGGAGATGCACACACTGTTCACGTCCTGGAGTGAGGAGAGATGGAAGATGACAGAACAAGAAAGGTGGAAATGCAGAGGAGGAAGAGATTTTTGAGACAAGTGAGTAAAACAAAACATATCTAGATGTCAACCTCGTCATGCATTGCTTCACGTCTGTAATGACCTTGCAGCTAATCTAACCCTGTGAGTTATGAGGAAGCCATGATACATACTTACTGTTTTGGTGTCTTATGAGAGTTTATGATGCTAAGTCTTTAAAAGACGTCAGAACAAAATACTTTACATTACAGAACAAAGTATAACCATAACATGAAATTTCACAGCGAAGTTGGCAAAACTGGCAAAAGGTAGTCTAAAATCTCAAGAAACCAGACAAATGCAACCACTTCTTTCAGGATGGTGCCCTACCTTGGACACATGTTTGTCATGTAGACCTGTCCTTATTGTTTGGATCTTAAGAGGTCATTTCTTTTGTTCCCCTGTCAGAGATATCTGACCATTGTCAAATATTAGCAAAAGTATTCTGAATTAGCATAACTGAATTAACCTCAACTATTGACTTTAACAAAGGCACCAACTTATGACTTAATGTTCAAACTTGCCAGACAAGTTTGAACTACTGGAGAGGAAGAGGTCTCGTACAATACAAGGAAGACACATTCCGAGGAAATGAGGCATTGCAAAAATGCCAATGGAACAGATCTCTCGCGATAATCCAAATTTAGATCAGAGATAAAGACTGTAAATTAAACAGATACTCAGCCAAGCCAAACTACTGTACTGCCTTAGGCCAATACATGCATTGTTTGTTTTTGTCCCTTCCTGGTGAGGAAGCCAGAATCTCATCACCCCAGCCATTCCAGCTAAAGTAATACAAGGGCATGTTCCCATGGCAACTCCCCATCTGACATTGATTGAGCCCATACCTTGTCGTGTGCCTTCTCTGTGACCTGTGCAGTGAGGCGGGCGGGTTCAGAGTCAGCGGAGGGCAGCGGCTCGGGGAGCTCCCACAGCTTCAGCGTGCAGTCCTGGCTGCCCGACACCAGGAAGGCCTTTTTCAGCCTGGGGGACAAAAGCAATTACAGGGTAAACCGCAGGTGTCATTTTATGCCAGTAAATGGAAAACAAATTCACCAAAACACCATAGCAGTGTGACTACGTCATTACAGCATGAGCTTAGCTTATTGTTAGTTATTCTGTACAGTACAGCTGTACAAAGGAAGGCTAAGTAATCAAATAAACGGATGGTTTTTGTGACGTTACATGTGGACTACACTTGATTTTTTCCAGAAATGACATAAATATCAGACCTCTTTGAACCATTATACTTAAACAAAAAGGGATTTTTGAACCTGGGTCCCATTTCATTACACACACACTTAACGATTGAAATCAGTCCAGTTTTGTGTTAGAATGCCAAAACCAGCAACTGCAAAAATGGCTCTACCATCAGTGTTTCACCTTTCTCTAGTTCCGGTCTCTGATGTAGCAAACCATTCAGTGCCTGTAGTCGATTATTTCGAAATCGATTACTCAGAAAACAGTCCCCCACCCCGATAATCTGTTAAAGACACTGAACGGGATGCTACATCATGGACCAGGACTAGAGAGGTAAGAGGTAAACCACCGTTTTACTGTTAAAGTAAACAGACGCAGGTGTAGCTCTGCAGGGATCCTTTCCATGTTAGACCCTTATAGTAACATTTATGAGCCTGTCAGTGGCGAAAACAAGCAGTTTACTTTGACGCAGATGCTTGCCTCATAGGATTCCATTGTATAGCCTGATCGTTTTGATCGAAGTGTGCCTAGTTACATTTTGGATCTAAAAAAAAGATCTAAAAATAGGGCACAGGTCCAAAGAGAACACATTCTCCTTTAACTGTGATGTGCAAGGTTTACTGTAAGTGGAAACGTTTTCTTTTATCATTACGCTTTAAATTGAGCCATCTGTAGTGTTCTACTATATTCCAAACGCACAAAGAAGCACAAAGCTAAACACAAATTGCCTTTTTTTTCACATCATGGAAGGGCCAAGTATAGTTATCCATAAAGCTTGAAACTTAATAATAAATACCATGCCAGCTGTGCACAATACTCATCACAAAACCCTCCACTTTCTAACCAAACGCTGAAACTGATCCGGTGCCAGCTACCCTGTTCTAAATCAGGACACGCCTGGATTCCTACTATAGGATGGATACCCGACCCGAGCCCATCGGAACCCGTCGGGCCGGGTTCGGACAAATACTTAGAAATTATAATCGGGTCGGGCTCGGACACATCAGCGCGATAATGCATTGAACATTCCATATTTCAAATATCTTAATAAATAGTGAAGTCAACGTGTCTGCTTCACATGATGCAGAAGTTCGTTTTTGAGAATAAAATAAAATCACATTTAGGATAACCGCTTTCTTCCCGTGGCGGGAATTTGTTTATGTCCTAGCTGTGACAACGCGATTACAGGTGGCAAAATGGCATCACGAGGAAATTAAAGAGAAACTGTCATCTGGAGAGTTTAAAACGATACTGTATGGAGATACTTCTGCTTAGTAGTCGATGCAGATTCTAATTAGGCTGTTGGATATGTCCAATGTAAGAAGTGTGAAGTTTTAATGAAATATGATTGATGCAATCCTCTTTCTCCACAACAACATGGATTAAACCTCGATGGTTGGACTAAGTAGATAGAACGTTGACGTGCACTTAAATTTAAGAGAAAAAAAAGATCTTCAATGGTAAGACTTGTCTGTTGTGCCTCCTTTGGTGTAGCATATAACGTGAGTTTTATTAAGGCATAGCGTGTGTAATGTGTAGGCGATTTCATTCCGTTTGTTAACCTTTCCTGCTGTCTGTCTCTGACCGTAGTTGGAGATTGCAGGGGAGATTTAGTATTACATGTTTTTAACTTCGCGGTTAATTCCCTTTCCGTCTGCTGCTGGTTAGTAAATAAATGCCCACTGTATTCTTTCTGAGGATTTATTCTTCACACACTTCTACAGCACATACGTTTTTGGCTCCTGTCGCTACATCCAAACTATTCTTAAGCATCACCGTTCTCTCTCTCTCTCTAGCTCTACCACACCCACCCTGTACGTGCTGCTCTTAAAAGGAGCCGCACCATTTTACAACACGTTCTTGCCATGTGAATCATTTCATTTCAATATGCTTATTGGCCTTCTTGTGCATGCTTGTGCGTTTAACAGCTCTTGTTTGTGTGAGCGAGCATTTATCTGTTGATGCCCAAGTTTAATAAAGCCAGGCTATTCATAAAAAAAACATACGTAAATGTGGCATTAGTATGAACAGTTGAGAAATTGATTCCGTCGGGCTCGGTTTGGGTTCGGAAAAAAATATTTGAATGGCTGTCGGGCTCGGTTACTACTCGGTTACTACTCTGTCGGATGCGGGTCGGGCTCGGACAGAAATATTCGGCCCGATCCATGCTCTAATTCCTACAGCTGTACCGGGAGCAGCAGACAGAACCCACAGCGTCTGAATGACCGGTACCCTGAGCTACGCACCTGGAGCAGCAGACAGAACCCACAGCATCTGAATGACCGGTACCCTGAGCTACGCAGTGAACCGTTCCACTCTCTGGGTCCATCCTCCACACTCGCACAGTTTTGTCCTGAAATCAAATTTCATCAGTGCTTTTAGTGGTTATGTGTCAATAATATAATTTCATCAGTGCTTTTAGTGATTAAACTTGGCATTGCTGTAACAATTACGAAAAGAAATAAGATAGCAGAATCCTAAAACATGAATGACCATAGACTGTTCGGGCCATTCTTCAGTGAAAGCACAACAATCTCATGACGTAGGGGTCATGAAAGAGTCTGAAGAATGGCCACCAACATTGGAACTTAAATGTTAACTAGAGATGCATTTCCACAAGCAAATGGAAAGTGTGACTGTGCAGCAATATTTGGAATTGCTGGCATTGTTTTCACGCTGACACAATTGCACTAATGATTTGGAGACAAAGTAGTGTAGAGGCCTCACCTTAGCACAGCTGACAAAGAGTAATCCTTTCTTGAACACATCCAGGGACAAAATTGTGTCTGGAATGAAACACAAGACAAAGAAAAAACAAAATCAGCCGAATACTCTTAGGTCATCATTAGGTCATTATGCCTATACACTACCTACAGATTTATCTCTGAAAAATCTGTGTCTTTACAAGTGTTTGTAAACCCCCCACCCCCGCCGTACAAATAAAGTTTGATTTGATTACAGTACTTTCAGGTTATACGAGAGAGAACACCAAAAAGGCTACCTTTCTAATGTCTTTTAAGTGGAAACCATTTTTAAAATGTTGACACATTCAATAATGACATCAACAGCTAAATCATATAAACTGATTTATGGAGGGAGAGAACTATTCTAAGTAGTTTCTGGACACCGTTTCTCCACACACCTGGGCACACCAGAGGAGAGGTGCTGCCCCCTGGGGGCCAAACACTGACCTGTGTGTCCATAGAGGATCTGGCAGCTGCTGGTGGCCAGCTCAAACACCTTCAGCTGTGAGCTGTTGGTGGCCACCACGATGTGGGAGTCCTCTTTGCCCAGGAACTTCACGTCCAGAATGTCATCATTATACCCAACAAACTGGGAAAGAAAAAAACACGCAAAAAATAAACTCAATTGTGTTCCTATATGTGAAAACTGTCAAGCCAGAGCTTATAGACGGCACTAAGTGGACTTGCCTGCTGTTGCACGCAGAGGGCATGCAGCCGGTAGAGCAGGATATTGTGCTCGGCGGTGACCATGGCCAGGCCCCCGGAGACGGGCATGGGCAGGCAGTAGGTGAGGCTGCGTGGGTGCCCGTCATCCTCGGCCCCGTCCTGCACAGAGGGCGTCGCGGCGGGCAAAGTCTGAGTGAAGACGCACTGGGACGAGCTGGCCTCCCACACTCTTAACACGCCTGGAGAGGAGAAGACAGAGGAGAGAGAGAGAGAGGAGAGAGTGTGTTCAAGATAAAAGATCCAAGAAAGAAAAGGGATGTCATTGTGTAATAAGGACTCCAAACACTGAACTGAAAACCATGCCTCACTCAAAGGCATATCCATGGGACACTCAATGAAAAACCCAACATTAGGCTCTGAAGGTGCGGTCCGTGACTCGGTTTTGGTTACTCGAAAGCTTGTTGATATTTCAGCTCAATGGCCAATCAAATGACACCTTCCGTACCCCGGCAGCACTATGTTGATTGGCTGGGAGTGTTTATGGCTCCGTCCGGCCCACTGTGTTTTTTTTCCCATTTACAGAGCCAGGACTGTATGAACACTGGAGTTTTTCTGAGCGCAAACACTGAGTGGACAGCCAGAGGATCGTGAGGAGCAAATTGCTGAATTTTACAAAAGAATGTACGGGTTTATGAACGTGGACCTCACCTTAAATTCTTTTCATACTACTTTAGTCACGTACCTTTACTGCCTGCCGTTATGAAGTGCAGCCCTTCGTTCTTCACTCCGATGTCAGAGTAATCTTCACCCTCTGGCAGCAGGATGACCCCCTCTACAGCCTACAGGACAACACAAAATAGTAAGAAAGTCAAAACGTGGTTAAGGTTAGTACAAAGGCAGCGTGTGGTAATGGCTTGACACCAGCATTATCATAGTGCATTTAAAACCTATTAGTAAAAAAAATAAAAAATAAAACATTTCACTCATTCCCCATCAGACCCTCATCCATATCTTACACAACTTCTTTCAGTCTCTTTCAGCCAGACTAAGTGTCTGAGCACATGCATCGTTAAAAGACTCACTTCAGCAGTCGGTAAGTTCCAGGTTCAATTCAAGAAGTGGTAATAATGCTATGCTACATTTGACCTTGCTTTCTGTTTTTTCAGCAAATTGACTATTGTGTACATTACTGATGAACCTTCTCCCTGGTACTGAAAAGAGATTTCTGCGCTTATTCTTTCTTTGCATGAACGTTTAGTCCCGTGCTCTAGGCCGGAATGGTCAAATCAGTGCAGGAGCGGCGTGGGACACATCAGTCAATCTGCTCTCGCTCTCTGGATGAGAAGTGGAGTTTTGCTGTACTGCTGGAAGTACCCTCCCAGTAATCTTGTATTTGTTGAGGCTGTCTATACAACTGAGTAGAATTTTGTAAATTTTCTTTCCCTGGCAAATCACTTGTTACATTTATCCTCTGGCCTTTCTATCGTTCATGCAAAGCTCTAAATGCAGTGAACTACTTCACTTCACAACTGCAGTCATAAATCTGCTGCCACTACATTTGGGGCTGTTTCTGAGTGTTCTTACAGCTCTGCTGACTTATGTACCCATCACCCTTTCACACAGCTGTAGTGTTCACCTCATAAACAGGGACAGTCCTCATCACCCTTTCACACAGCTGTAGTGTTCACCTCATAAACAGGGACAGTCCTCATCACCCTTTCACACAGCTGTAGTGTTTACCTCATAAACAGGGACGGTACTCATCACCCTTTCACACAGCTGTAGTGTTCACCTCATAAACAGGGACAGTCCTCATCACCCTTTCACACAGCTGTAGTGTTTACCTCATAAACAGGGACGGTACTTATCACCCTTTCACACAGCTGTAGTGTTCACCTCATAAACAGGGACAGTCCTCATCACCCTTTCACACAGCTGTAGTGTTCACCTCATAAACAGGGACGGTACTCATCACCCTTTCACACAGCTGTAGTGTTTACCTCATAAACAGGGACGGTACTCATCACCCTTTCACACAGCTGTAGTGTTCACCTCATAAACAGGGACAGTCCTCATCACCCTTTCACACAGCTGTAGTGTTCACCTCATAAACAGGGACGGTACACATCACCCTTTCACACAGCTGTAGTGTTTACCTCATAAACAGGGACGGTACTCATCACCCTTTCACACAGCTGTAGTGTTTACCTCGTACACAGGGACAGTCCTCATCACCCTTTCACACAGCTGTAGTGTTTACCTCATAAACAGGGACGGTCCTTTTCGGCTTCTTCTTCTCCAGATCCCACACTGTGCAGATTTTATCTCTTCCAGAACTGTTCACAAACAACACACATTTTAGTCCTAACAAGTCCCTTACTTTCAAACTAAATTTACTTTGCCTTTCATGAACTTTAAGAACTAATTCTTAAAAGTGCCTTATAGTCCTATCAGTGAGGCAGCGGAGCTTGGACAATGCATTGGCTAGTGGTACCTGACTAAAGTGTTTCCGTCAGGGGAGAAGGCCAGAGAGGTGACAGCACTGAAGTGGCTCTCCAGCACACACAGGCACTTGCTTGTGCGCAGGTTCCATATGCGGATCGTGCAGTCGGCCGAGGAGGAGAACAGCTGGAGCAGACTGATGTCGGGGTGGAACTCCACAAGGCTGAGCGGAAAGAAACACACGCATCGAATCAGACAAACGAAGCCCGCGTTTGGCATTTAGAAATGAAAACTCCTTCACTACACATGCTTAAACGAATAGATAACTACAAAAGAAAACAGATTATCCTTCATAAAAGCATGTGACATTTTTATTTGTACATTAGTCAAGATCTTGATCGCCATAATATCGTAGTATCTTAGTACTTATAAACCATATTTCAAAATAACAGCCAAAACATATCATTCATCAGGAAATGGTGACAATCATCTTCAGCAAAAGATACCAAATGCTTAAATACCTGTTATACAGGGCTTTCTAAAAATACAGCTAATATTTCCAAGAATGTATTGCATGTTATGTAAAATTACAAACCACATTTGAAATAACATCATCCTTCTATTCCACTTTATATGATATTGTCATATTGTAAACCCATGTGTTAGGATACTGCTTGCAAGAGGTAAAGAAATTCTTTCTGAGGCTTGGCTACTTACTGTACCACCCCAGAGGAGCCCTTCAGGTTGTGTGTGCAGTACTGTTTCAACACGTCCCATAGCTTTATGGTACCGTCACATCCCCCTGAAAATGAACGATACATCACCATCGACTGTCATTGACAAACACTGAAGCAATATAATTTCTGTTGTGTACATGAGGCTAGTGTACCTGTGGCCAAGAGAGTGGATGTGCAGTCGAAGGCCATGCTGGCCACAGGGACGTTGTGGATGGCTCTCCATGAGCGTGTGCATTGGCCCTTCCTCCAATCCCACTGCTTCAGCAGAAGAGCCCGGCTGGCTGTCACTAGGATCTGAAAACAGAGCACTCTGTTCGAACCACACACTCGCTACATACGGAAATGGGTTTGGCTTGAAAACCAGCAAAGACAGGAATTCAGCTGAGGACTTAATCTTAAACGGCATGCTAACAGCAAAACATTCACAGTTAACAGAAAATAGGTAACAACTACATAAACGTAGACACTACATTACCTCGTCATCAGAACTTAATGAGAATGATGTAATGTCTTCTTGGTCATCCTGGAAAAGTGAAATCGGCGTTTATGATTTTGAGGATAAGAGCAGATTTATAGACGTGCTCACTAATACCTTTCAAAGCCTTACACTTACCTGCTCAATGCTATGGATAATTTTCCCTGTTGCAATGTCCAGCACATTAATGCGTGTCCCACAAGTGCAAAATATGTGCTTCTCGTCTTTGCTGATCTGTGACAAATAATAAAGACAGACTTCACAATGCTGCAACATTACTTTAACATTAATCTTAAACTTAACGTTACAATGACCCAGATTCGTCTTACCTGAACTTTTCCTCCTTTGTAGAATGGCTCGATTTTGCTTGAAACTGCAAAGCTATGAATATAAATAGTCAAAATTATAATTGAGGTTGGCATAGAGAGATATCAGACTTTATGCTCATTTAAGTTAGCTAGGTTAGCTACGTATTGGGCTGAGCTACATGTCACAGCCTGTGCACCACAGAAAAGACACTTACTTTGTTTTAAACTGCAGTGTACTCGCCATTGTGCGTACTCCTCCTTCAAGACAATTCTCAGAATTTGTTTCTTATCAAATGCTGAAATGATGTTGGCGAGATCCTCACTCACCTAACTCAACTCACACGCACCCAACATGTGTCCCAGTGAGTGATAAACTGTCGCATGAATTAGACGTCATCTACAAACGAAGGGGGCGCTGTGCACTAGTGAGTTGCTTATTTTCCAAAGGTGAGTTATCTATGGTGAGTTGCCGTGTCAAAGATCAGCTCATTAACAGTCATTACCCTCTACTTGAGCAACTCAATAATTTCCATTAGGAGGAGGTTATGACCATAGACATATATACATGTATATATGTCTATATATGTCTATGGTTATGACATTCAGATTCAGACCGGTGCCACCCAAGACCAAATTGCAGATGAACATTTTTTTGTGTTCCTTTTAAGAATGGATTTTGCCGTTTGACAGGCACCACTTTATGCTGTTTCTTATAATTGGGGCTACATACTGCGTCCACAGTCATTTTGATTTATTACGCTCACTGTTGCAGCATTTTGAACCTACCTTATCTTGCTTGTTGGGCCATGGTAATAACATCATAAACTGGGACCATTTTAAGTTGTAATTCTGTTTTATTTCTCTCAATGAAGCAAGGAAAAATAACACATTGATGAAATGTTGCCGGTTCAACCAAATAAACCAATTGTTTCACCCATAGCGGTGTCGTGACAGCTACCCTGCAGTTGACAGACAGACAGTGACAATGATCCAGAAATGTGCAGTCTATAGATCATCATGTCTTCTGCTCAGCGGCTGCCTGCTCTTTGACGAATCCCGAGCAACAGACCGAATTCTCTCCAAGGTGTGCTGCGCAACACTTGCGCATTGCCTGGATCACATCGGCGCAGCGGCTCTCGATATATTTGTTTGCTGTAATGAAAAGCATCATTACAATACCTACACCCATGTAACGACAGCTAAAGATTGAAAACACATGCTAATTCTAGGGTTTACTTGGGTCACGTTACCTTGTAAACATTTCTGAATTTCACAAGCTTGTTTCTGGCATGGATCTTTCAGAGGCATTCTCTAAACCTCATTACATGAACGGTCAGAAGTTTAATACATTATCTCGACCCTTCTAAAATCATCTACCCAGAAAGGTCTACTGTTTCCTGGTTATTGCTTTTTAATTCCAAGCCAAGGTTACTTCACCTGAGGAACAACCATACCTAGCTATTTCCAGACAGCTAAAGTGTCCCAAGACTTTCCGGCTGTAGAACATCAATAATTGTCAAAGTAAAAGTCTTTTTACAATATGAATAAATTAAAAGTCCCCACTACACGTTTACAGTTGGCTATAACACAACATTTTAAATATACATTTCTAAGGAAACTGGTCCTTAACGAAGGCATCTATTAACGTGGCTCAAACTTCTGAAGGTATACAAAGAAGTTTGGTAAAAGGTATATATAAAAAAAATCTTTTAGCCAGTTTAACTGTTTAAATAACCAACTAACTGTTACACAATGGGTTGTTTTAGTTGTGAAAATGTCCCAAACAACATTTATCCTTCAACCATGTTGTTTAAGTGATTGTATACTAATTACATGACTACTTTGTAGGTTCTGATGCAGAGTTATTGTGTGGGTAATGTATTTATGACTGACCAGGTGAAAATGCTTTATCAATGTCAAATGATAACACAACACAAGAAATATCACTCACTGTGAACTAAAGAACTTTGCTTTATTGTTACGAATTAATAAGTATACATACATACATACAACATAAAGACAGTCTAGGTGAGGGCACAGTGTGTGTGTGTGTGTGTGTGTGTGTGTGTGTGTGTGTGTGTGTGTGTGTGTGTGTGTGTGTGTGTGTGTGTGTGTGTGTGACAAACACTCTGTAGACAGGGGCAGCTGTGACCTTCCTACCCCCACTCCTAACTTTGACAGACCACCATCTAGTGGTCTCTCTACTGCTTGACCGGCATAGGCCAGACCGACGGGAATAAGACACGCAGGACATGAATCCAATCAAGTTCCAGCCGGAACAAGAACCTCACAGTTGCTGGACATGATTGATCATGTGTAGTATGCAGTGCAAAAAAAACGAGTAATGTGGAAATGAAGCTCGGCCATTAGTACTGTTGAAAGGGCAGATGTGTCTCAGGGAGTACACTCTGACACCCGTAGTCTATGAGGAATTGAGGAAAGATAAGATCTATCTTTCCAGTTGGTCTGGGAAGTGTACTACATAGCTGCATGCACTAGTCTGCCAGGAGGTATGCACTATGTACTGATACTGTATATACAGGTTCAGAAGCTACAGCAAGTCAGCTCTTCTCTCAGATCAGCACTAACACCATACTCTAGGTACTGTATTCACATAGAAAATTAGAAAAAAGGGTCCTCTGACAGGGAGATATGCTCCAACACACAACTATGCGTATAATAAAGGCTTACTTTTTAGATGGAGACACTAGAGCAACATACAGACAACACAGCTAGGTCAACCCCACGCTGACCTCCTCTCACATGACACCCACATGCCCTCCTGGCGGACTGAAGTCGGAGCAGCTCTTTGGAACCGAGTAAGGAGGAGAGCGGCTAACCACGGGACTCCAAAGACCTGGAGGATGGGCACAGAGAGACAAGTGAACAAAAGACAAACTGGCTATACAGAATCTGAAACTCAATGTTTGTATGTTTGTAGAGAATATGTTTGTGTCAGTGAGGACAATTAGCTAGATCTCTGTGTGGTAATGTCCAAGCTTGTCTGGCATTATGTTAGTTTTTACCTAGATTATTGTGTGGAAAGTCTCATAGAATGGAAGAGCTCAGTCTGACTAATATCTACTCGTTCATTTAGGAGGCCCATTATCAAACTGAATATGATGATATCCACACCCCAATAACAAGGTGGCATACGGTGCCTGGAAACACCTGACTAGTCCTAGCTACTATCAAAGCCTTATATACAGTATGTGTACATACATATACAGTTTTATTTACAACAGCAGGGCAGTGGTGTGTTTGTGTGTATATATACAGTATATATATGTGTATGTTTATATCTGTGTGTTTTTTGGGATGCTCACGAATAACTGGTGTGTTGCTGACGTCTCCTTGCACTCCTCAGCTTCTCGAAGCGGGCCTCCATCTCCTCCAGGACCTTTGGGGTGTATCTGACCACCAGCTTCACTGAACCCTGTGCTGCCTTCAGGAGCTCCACTGCTTTCTCATGGTGCTCCCCCTCAACACTCTAAACACACACACACACACACACACACACACACACACACACACACACACACACACACACACACACACACACACACACACACACACACACACACAATATAAGGTTAGTGGTTCAGTGACAGTTCTATCCCCAATCCTGGCAACTATGTACTCAAAAATGTTGACAGGCATCGTTCCAGGATTACCAAGACCATTTTCACACGACAAAATGAACCGGGGATTTGCAAGCAGGGGGGGCTCAGAGGACCATAATCTGGTAAATCACTCCAGTAAATGGCCCATTGGGCTCGCTCCCACTGAACAACCCCCCCCCCCCCCCTTACCCAACCCAAAGCTTTCTCGGGCCGATCCAGTCATCCAAACGCTCCCTACAGTTGACCCTCTCTGACCCCTGAGTAATAATCCCTGTCAGCCAACCAACCCCCACACACAAACACACACACTCACCACGCCATTCACTGACAGGAGCTGGTCACCCCGCTTCAGTCCTCCCTGCCGGTCTGCAACCCCCCCAGGGATCACCCGGGAGATGTAGATAGGGGAGTTTTGCTCCTTGCCCCCCATGATGTTGAAGCCCAGCCCCTCGTCCGTCTTTGGCAGCTCCACCACTCGAGGATGGGCATGGCCTTCGCTGGCCGCAAATGCCGCTACAGTGGCCTGTGTAAGGAGGGATCAGCTATTTATGTTGGTCTCATAACATTATCACACACCATCGGTAAACACTGGTTCCGTTACATACTTTGCATGCTTGCTTATTTAAATACTATATGTATAGATAGTATGCTTACTTTGGCTGTGGCCTGGGCCCGCACTTCAGGCCCTCCTACAATGTCTAAAGTGTCGTAGAGCTGCTCATATACCTGGCGATGAGGAAAGAACACTATTAGGAGCCACTCCAGCCCACACTAAGAGACCATGACATACATTTATGAATTAGTCAGCACGTCCAAATCCACAGACACTGAAGTGTTTTTAAAATGACATCAACCCCAATCATTCTGACAACTCCTGGTCAGCAACAATATTAAGATACAAGAAGAAAATGCAAAAATTCAAATGAAATTGAGGTGAAGGCTAAATTGTGTAGTTCATAGCAAAAACATGAGCATGAGTCAAACTTACGGACAACATTAAGGTTAATTTGCAGAAACAAAGCCTTTTGCAAGCTGTGAGGAACCAACAGGGTAATTGCTGGGCTAAGTATCAAAGTATCAAGCACAAACCATCTTATAGGTAGGAGTCAGGCTGTGCCAACGGAACTCAGTGAAAATACTGTGCATTGTGAATCTCTTATCAAGCAAAGAGTGTTGAATTACAGTGGGGTGTGGTGTCAGTGCAGATACTTTCAGTGGATATTGGTTTGGGAGTACAAAAGGGGGGGGGGGGGGGAGTGGCAGGCAACAACAAATCATCAGTTAACCTCTTAGGATGACCAGCCATTGTTTCCTGGAAAGGTACTAATGCTGACTCTAAAAAAAACTTGCAGAAATATATTAATGGACAAATCAGTGAACAGTTCAGTGATCAGTTCAAAGACGACCACATCAGCAAAGACAGGATGACTGCCTCACCTCTCTGATTGCAGCACAGAACTTGCTCTGGAGAACCCGCTGAAGGGCTTGCAGTTTGGGTGGAGGCAGCTCCCCACTCCTCTGCAGCCTGTCCAACAGCTCAATCACCCGGCAGATATCTGGGTGAAGGGTTGGAGAGTCAAAGGAGGGGCACAGAAAATCAGAGGGATTGGGGGTGTAAGGATGGGTAAACAAATGCTGATTCATAACAAAAGAGATGCAGAGCAAATACAGTACTGTGCCCGTTTATTTGCTTTTCTAGTTGAAATTAAATAGCATTACAGCTTGAAGTAATCTGTGGCTAGTGCAATTTGAGAGAGAATGCTCAAATGGTTGTGTACGCAGATTTGTACCTTCACATCCACGCATCTCTACATCGCCAAAGCGGCTATTTTCACTGAACAGCTCCCCCTACGTGAGCTGGTCATTAGTGACCACTAATCCCACTCGTCGTAAACGCAAGGGTCTGTGCTGCACTTGCACTGGCAAGGCAACGGGAATACTTCACACGCTTGACATTCACGTAATGAGTAATCAGCAATGAGTCTTCAATCATAGTCTACAATATTGGTTACCTCGCTCTAGACATAGCGGTTCCGCCATTGTCGCCATGTCCGTTTCCTTCCCCGTATGATAATATGATGACATCATGGAGTAGCTTGCTCGCTCTCTGCCTCTGCGGTGCGATGGGAGGACGTATATGCGAGAGGCAGAATGCCAGCAGGGGAATAAAATCCTAAAAGCGTTCGGCAGACCTCCCTCCAAGCACAATATGAAGGCGAAAGTTAACGAATCGTTGCTCAAGGTGTCTCGGTAGCCGTTTCCTAGGGCTGGGGAAGACCTTTATCTGCGTGACACCGCCAGAGAAGATGACCGCCAGTAGAGACGCAATGGAGAGGAGGAACTACGTAATCCGCTACGTAACACTTTCTCAGACATGAGAGCTCATCTTCAAATTCTCAGAGAAGAGGCGTTTTAAAAATGCTATTTTGGCATAGTATTGAAATGTTTCATATACAAAAATGCATCTGTACAAAAGAGTTGAACGCATCGTACGAACACAATTCCAGCCAGTGAATATTTGCCTTTCAGAGATTAAATAAAGAGAACACAGTCTACGTAAAAAAGTATTTATTAAAGAGAATGAAGATGCAGTACAGAATCAAACACCAAGGGAGCGGTTCACAAAGGCTTTCAAAATAATCAAATAAACACCAATAATTACAAAAGAAAAACAAAAAGTGTGAACCTATGGCAACATTCTCTTTAGATTAAAAACGCAATCTGTTTGGGGGGTGCATTGAAGCTAATGCAGAATCAGGTTACTATTAATTTATCCCTCGTGCACTGAGGTCAAGAGCTGGCATGGGGAGACAACATTTTCAAAAAAATAAACCAACAATATTTGTTTTGCAAAAAGGACGACAGAGAAGCATACGAGAAGCTTGGCATCTCACGCGAAACAATTTAGATGCTACAGCTGACAGAGACCTGAAGTCTGAAACTACAGTTGTCATAGATACGGATGTGTTAGTCAATTAATGAAAGGAGAGAGAGATGGTGGTGGGTGTCCTTTCTTGGACAGAGAGGAGGCTTAGAAGGCCAGTTGGACAAGTAGGTTCAATTGTAGAAGTTCCTCTTGATGCTTTAAGTCCTGACACAACTGCCTGGCCTCAACCGCATTTGTTAACAGTAGCTTTTTACATCACAGCTTCCTATTCCTATGTATAAATGGGCATACTCCAGGTGAGCATGAGGGAGGGCCATGTGGTCGAGCCCTTGCCCCAAACCTACATGTCAAAGGACAGGAACAAAAACAAAATAAGGGATGTCTCAGTAAGGTTCAGAAGTTGGCTCAATATTCATCTTCCTGGGCCTCCATTTTGTAGCCGTTCTCATTGGAGCCATAGCCTTCGCCTGACTGCATGGACTCCTGGTCCATCATCCGCATGCCGTCCTGCGAGCCCTCCTCAGACTTGGGGGGCATGGAGTCAGCTCCCTCCTCCCCTCCGTTGCCCAGTCCCTCCATGTCACCAGAGGGAGGCTGCTGAGAGTGGCGGTCCTCCCTGCGGTCACCTCCCCGCTCACGGTCACCCCGATCTCTCTTGTGTTCGCGATCCCTATCTCTGTCCCTCCTCCTCTCTCCCCTCTCTCCCCTGCCCTCTCTGCCCTCCCTTGGCTCCCTCGGCTCTCTGCCCTCCCTCCCCTCTCTCGGCTCTCTTCCCTCCCTCGGCTCTCTGCCCTCTCTCCCCTCCCTCGGCTCTCTTCCCTCTCTCCCCTCCCTTCCCTCTCGATCCTTGTCCCGGTGGCTCCTCCGTCTGTCTCTGTCCCTCTCTCTCCCTCCTCCCCTCTCCTCTCCTTCCATCCCTGGTTCTTCCCCACGGCCCATGTCACCGCCGCCCATCTCGTCCATCCCACGCTCTCCACGCTCCCCCCTCCACGCTCTCCTCGCTCCCCATCACGCTCTCCTCGCTCCCCTTCATCTCCCATCATGCCATCCATGCCGGGGCCCTCTTCACCTCCCTCCGCTCCCTTCCCCCTCTCCCTGTCCCTCTTCCTGTCCCTGCTCCTGCTTCTCCTCTTGCGCTCGCTGCGGTCCCTACTCCGCTCTCTACTGCGGCCTTCTGGAGTCGCCGGCACCGATCCGACAGCGGCTCCTCCCCGCTCCCCACGCTCCCTCTCTCCTCCCCTCCGCCTGACTTCCTCTCCTCCACCCCTTTCCCGGGAGCGTGAGCGCCTGCGTCTTTCTCTGGAGCGCGACCTACGGCGCTCTCCCCGGTCCTTTTCCCCACGATCGCCACGGTCGCGAGGCTCCCGACTTCTTTCCCGTCGCTCGCGGTCCCGGTCGCTGAAAGGAGACACAGGACGACTTCAATTTTGATGGAAACGCCCTCACACATGAACAACCCAAAAGCCCATCCAGGCAAACATGTCACCAGTACTCACCCCCCAATTGGACGGTCGTCGTAGCGGGAGGTGTCATCCCTCCCAGAGTGCTTAATGTTGACATCTGCCCCACCTCTCCTGGTCCCACCCAGACCACCACCTGACCAAGAGAAAAGGAATGTTATACCTCCAACGGCACGTGCATTAAAACAGGAGGAAGCCGAGACAGTGGATGTGTACATCAGCGTCTTACCAAGCCTACGTGGATGCCATCCTTTCACCGTGCGACCCCTTTCCACGTCTACAAGCACCCTTCTGCCATCGATCTTCTTACCATCGGCATGCTTATACGCAGCTAGAGGGGAGGAATAAGAGCGGAATAAGAGAAGAGAAGGCTGCACACAAATGGAGGACTGTCCTGTTCAGCACATTTCTGCAGTCCCCACAGAGGACACCTGGATACCGCTTACCTTAGTAAGAACCAAGAGGAGAAAAGGACGCAGGGGGGCGTCACATACAAAACAAAAGAAAGAAAAAAAAAGTCGAGCTCCACTGGTTTCTGCTTGGCCTTTCGACCAGCAAACTCGATTTTAAACAGCTCCTTCTAATGATCCAAAAGAAAAGGAACCTAGGAGAACAGTGGAATCCTACACCACTTGCACTTTAAAAGGTGACAAGTGCAGTGCTTCAGATGGGATTCCTCCGCTGTGTGTAGATCAGTTTATCTGCCTTATTCCAGTGGTCTCTGCCCACAATAGAGGCTCATTTGGCCATTCACACTTATCTCGCCAGGATTCATCGAGTCTATGGAAGCCAATCAATTTAGTCCGTGTGGCAATGATTTTTAAATAAAATATTTCTGTCTTTTGGTATACTTACGTATTTCTGATTTGGCACAACTCCATGTCTATCACTAAAATAATGCTATGAAAGTTGATGCCCCCGTTACATTTTAGACAGATGCCTTCAGTTGAGGTAGATGGGTTTCACTTCTTTTAAATGTCCAAATGACTTTTGCACCAATCTCATGTTTATCTCTACAGTAGTGTTGTTTTTCATTTCAGACAGCCCAGTATTATGCAGCGCACACTGTTGATTCAGTTATCTATCCAAGCCTGCTTTAATAGTTGAAGAGATTTCATTCAAATTCATCTTCATGACTTAATGACCTAGGAGCTGCGCAGTGGGAAGGAGTTATTAGAAGAACTTTGGATGGACTATTAAGTTGATACATTTATACACACACAATTATCTTCTCCACCTAAGGTTTGAAAAAGTATAATAAAAGTAAATATTACCTACTTTGGCAGCAAAGTTAAACCAGTGGTAGATTCCCCAGGCTTTCTCTACAAATACAAAGTGCAACCTAAAAGAGATTGTGCTCTGTGCCCATTTACTTTAAAGATTTTACTGAATTCAATGGGAGACTGAATTATGACCTCTACATACTGCTTAAAATATATAATACCCGAAGTGTATATAATAATATATATATATATATATATATATATATATATATATATATTTCAGTGGGAGAATTAAATAAGGACATCTCAGACACTGCATTAAAATAATATATATATATATATATATATATACACACACACACACACACACACACAAATAAAATATATAAATGCACATTATCAATGCCGAACCAACTATGAACTATGGGCCAAGTGCTTCTTTATGAATCTCCCTTAAACTGACTGTAGTCAGGGTTCCTTCATATCATTCTCCATGACGGGTTATCTGCACGGTTCAATGCACAAGCTTAGTAGCCAAGGTTGCGTGCAGTAATTAAGTGGACATCCACTGTACGATTGCATGTGTAGGTCACCAAAATCACTTACAACCTTTCTACCCAAACGAGGTGTCTTGTGTGCAAGGTTCTGCATACTCGGGAGTTTGTTGATTCATTAATACACGTCTGTCCACAAAACGCCGGGCTGGAGATTTGCATCCATATTCTCAACCACAACATCCATGACAATTCAATAGAGTTGTCAAATTCACGTCGAGAAGAAAGTCACAGACAACATAACCATGCGCCACATTCATCCCATTAAGGAGGCACCATCTTACCTGCCACCTCCCCTTTACTCCATCACACATACATCACCACCAGTACACATCACATACTCACACAAACAAATACACAAAAGTGATTGCGTTTCGGAATTTTACTATTGTGATCTACATAAAATACAACTCAAAAATTTAACAGAGGAAAAAAGTATGCCGACCGTGCAGAAGGGCTGAGTCAAATGGTATTCTGAAGATCACCAGAAAACCTACGTCCAGGTGAATTGGTAAAACATTAAATAATGTTTAAAAATGACTAAGTAACTGATAAAATAAAGAAAATTTTATCTTAACATGAGGGGACCACATACTTGTCACCACATACTAGTACCTGCATCGAGTATCTTACCAACTGCAGCCAGGACAGCTATTTCACCAGCTTGGACATGGGCCTCAAGTACCCTGGAGGAACCTTCGGGAAACGCAGCTTACAGTCGCCTCATAGTTCCCATAACTTACTCATGAAGGCTAAATAAAGTCCAGTCCCTTGACACGAAAAGATCTGGTATCCAGTTCTTTAGAGGATTGGGCGTGATCCATCTTGCTACTCTGGGTCTGCACTGCAGGTGAGGTGAAGATCCAGTGGAGTAGGGCACAGAGATAGTTTTTCAACCAATCAGAGGGCCTTACCACCAACCCCCACCTCTCTAACCGATGAAGAGGGCCTTACCATACACCCTCACCTTACCTACCCAATCAGAGGGCCTTACCACAAACCCTCGTTAATCTAACCCGAGGGCCTTACCACAAACCCTCATGCACCTGACCTATCAGAGGGCCTTACCACAAACCCTCTCGTTTAACAGCCACTTCACAAAACAAGCTTTTCACTTTCCCTCCCCAACTATGCCCACAAAATGTGTGCCTGAACACTAAATCCCAAGGTCAAGCAAGATACTTTAAATTTGAACTAGGTACTCTTGCTTCAGAAGTGAATGTACCAACTACAACTGCACAAGAGGTAGAAGTCTAAACTAAGCTGATGCTGCTAGCATAAATATGAAGTGACAAGCTCAACTAGATGCATCTGGTTGGACAGGTGAAAGTACTATAGTACCTACACATTAAAACCAGGCATCGTCTTGGAATCAGGGGTCTTTCTAATGTGTCAATGTTATATTCTTTCCTATCAGATGTTGGTAACAAATCGTTTCAAACATCCTGGTGAAATGGTGTTCAATAAATTAACTAAAATGATACTATTCTTGTGAGGTCCGAATCGGTTTTGTAAAAGCTTATTATCTCCTGTGTGTTCCTGCATGTGCTGTATACTCTGCTGTATGAGATTCCCCCAACTGGCATATTCTGTTAAAGCCCTTTTGATTATCCTAAATTACAGAAACAAGAGTTACACTCCACAAGATTTAGGAGTAGAACGTGGAGCGGCAGCTAGACTTCACTTTACACTATGAATGCAAGCATTCAGAATTTATCCCTCCACTCTCACCTATGACGAGGCTTCTGAAGTGACTAATTTCACTTCTCAGAGTTTAGTCTTCATCTCAGGGAGTTTACAGCGCTGACGTAAAGACATCCTGATTTAAAACGGCAATAAAAAAAGCAACCAAAATCTTGGAGAGTATAACTCCTCTCATTGGGCCAACAATTCTGATAAAACCATGGCTTTAAAAGAACAGTCAGACTGAGAGGAGGCCCATACACTCAACTCTGACCTGAGGCACGTTCAATGCCCAAAATGCCTCATGTCACTGCTTACTAAAAACGGTCCTAGACGGACGTAACTGGCACATCGATGACTCAAAAACACATCTTGCCCATTGAACGTTGCCCCAACCTTAACCCTAATGGGACATGAGGGTGTAAAGAAATCTTACCCATCATACAAACCCATCATACCAACCATATAATGAGCTGTGGTAGTAGGGTGTAGCTGTATCAAAACCATCAGCATGATCTGCAAGCCAGCTCTGGCCAATAGCCATCAGAGATAGGCGGCTGCAGTGGCAATGAGAACAACACAGAGTTAATACAGAGCCATGGCCTCTTGCACCACTCATCCTAACCTCACCTGAATCCCAACGCTTCAGACAAACCACAGGGTCACCTTTAGCTTACCGTCGGCGCTCCAGTCCGAACACACCCGGGCGCCCCCCCAAGGCATGCCCCTAACATTTCACAACCGGCCTGATTGCATGGGTGAAGGACACAGGGGTGAAAACTGAGTCAACACGTTCTCGTTTAAACGAGATCCCTACCTTAGACATAACAATCAGCCCCCTCCCTCCCCCTTTTCGGCACGGGAGTGCACACACACACACACACACAAGGTGCCAATGGTGGACCTTAGATACTGAGGGCTAAAGCACACACACACACAGGGAACATAAGGTGCCCAATAACACTAGATTGGTGCTGGCAGTGATTGCACCTCACTCACACTCACAAATGTATTTTTTTTTTTGTTTCAAACCTTTGACTCATTTGCAAGCTATTTTAGGGGGACTGTCTTAATGCATTAAGTCAGTCATGACAACTCTTCTGTAAGGTAAAGGACTTAAGATTTTTTAGTTGAAGTTCACAATCAACACATTAAAGATGCATAGGCTAAGAGAAAGCCTGAGCCCCATCAGTATTCAGCTGCTCAGTTACAGCAAGCTGCCTAGAGGAGCCCTTCTGTTATCCAATAGGGGTGCGGGGTCAGAGGTGAAAGGTCACAAAGTTACTCACAGTGCATGTCCCTCTCGTGCTCATACTCGATGAAGGCATATCCGCGTGGCTTCTGTGTCTTCTTGTTGAAGACTATGTAAATCTGTGCCGGAAGAGAACATGGGGAGAACAAGAGTGAGTCATGACTGTTCTCAAGTAGGTAGGGTTGAGCAAATCATTCCAGAGAAGCCAACGCACCCTTTTGATGGGTCCATAGACCTCAAATTCCCTTCTCAGCTTGGATTCTGTGGTATCGTAGTTCTGTAGAAATGAGGCAAAGGCATGGTTCAACTTTCACGGCATCATACAGCTTCAAGTGAGATCGTAGGTAGGCAAACATGTAAACAAGTACTTCAATATCTAAAAATGATCCTGTAGAGGAAAATGCATCTTACAAAACATTATAAATAGGGTGCACACAGTAATTGAAAACAAATTTATATTCAAAACAGCAGAGAAATAGACTAGAGATTTCCCGAGGTCACCAAATCAAAAAGGCACTTACAATTCGGGCCACAAACAGCGTTTTGAAGGCATCCCCTTGTGCATTTGCGTCATTGTGAGGATCCCCTGCGAAAATATATTAGAAAAATATGGTAAACAACAAGGTTGTGGTTCTATACCAGCTTCACATGAGGCATTAAGATGGCCTAAACACAAGCACTATTCCTGGCTTAAAGGGCACCTACTACATTCATTTTCAAACATTATTTGTCCACCTAAATAGATTTGCATGCTTCAATGTTCCAAAACCACATTACTTTTCTTATACTGTACAGCTTTTCAGTTTCACCCTTTGAGTTCTGGTGTACGTAAGCCCCCCCCCCCCCCCCCCGATGAGCCCAGCATGCTCTGATTGGCCCATTAGGCAGGCAATTGGGATTGTGTTGAAAGATTGCGTCATCTTGTAATAAAGGAAAAGGGCTGGAACCCCAACAAGGCGTTTCACTAGCAGTTGAAAAAAAGCGGTTTCTGTGGGAGAGTGCTACTATGGGTACTATGGGCTTTGGAACTTTGCAGACCGTTTACAAAAAGCTATACAACACACTTAAGGAAAGGAAAAAACGTATGTATAAAATTTTGTATAATAATGTATAACAGGTCTTCAAACCAAAAGTGTCAGCACACAGTGACTTACATAACTTCAGCTCATCTTCCACCACAGTCTGTCTTCTTTCAATCTTCTCTCGCCTCTGTAAAGGGGAGAGACAAATTTGTCATCAGAAAAATTGGGCCACATCTTTTATTACAACAATTTGATGTCTCAAGACTCCTCTCATACAGACTCCTTAAGAACTAAATAGACAGATTTGCCACTACCCAAAAGCTGATACCACCCTAAATATGTATATAATGATGGCCTTTTCACACATGCAGAGAGCACCCTGACTATTGTGATCTTAACAGAAAGCTGGTCAAAAAACAAATCAGAGTCGTTCACAGGTGATTGCCCTCTGGCTCCTTACTTTTCTTTCCAACCGCTCATCTCTGGTTTCTGCTCTGGTGGGTGGTGGAGCATCTCTGGGGTCCTGATAGGTAAACAAGCAAAAACAAATTTAGCGACACGAGTGTGACATCCATTGCCAATAATGACAGACAACATTTCTGTGGTATTACTATTGAGAGGTAATACAAAAACAAGCCATCTAAAATAAAACTGCTAAAATCATAATGCATAGAAATCTAAATATAGACTACTAGAAAATATAACACCGACTCTCCAATAAGGCACTACATGGCTACTTACAAACAGGAACTCAAAATGCCATCTTTCCTTTTTAGATCAAGTGTGCTGATCGAATTACCTCAAATTGTTGGATGAACGGCGCGATTCCACAGTATGGCTGATTGTGGTGTTTCTCGTGAGGAAGCTTTTCCAATTGAGTCAGAAAAGGAATAGGGTCTCGGGGGGCAAACAATGCCAATAGGTTGGGGGGAAGAAACTGCGTCATGGTTTACCTAAGGATTGTGAGAAGTTCAAAAGACTTAAGGTTAACATTTAAAGTTACTACCCAAACTGTCCGATGTAAAAAATATTTTTAAATTTGAAACAATCTTAAGAAAAAGCTAGCTTCTGTTGTTCTGGTAATTTTGGCTCGAGACTCTTGACAAAAAGATTACATTTGCACTTGAATCTGCCGTTCCGCAGAGACGGCTAAGTTACCAACAACCCTGTACGACGTAAAGGAGGACGTGGGCTAGCCAAGTTACCTGAAACGCCACACACAAGAGATCCGAGCAAGCTAGTGGGCCGAGCCATTGAACAATGTCAATAACTTCGATATAGTCGACAAATCTACGAATCCCTCAATTGTTCATCAATCAATTGTTATTAGCAATTCGGCTAATTACACCGAATGTGACACTGTAGTTCTATGCTAATATTAGCTCGTCGCAAAGATTCCAGCTAGCTCACTTGTATTAACTTACTCGTTACCCAGCCAACGTTACTTGGCCATTCCTTTAATTGCAAATGTTGTAAGCGTACATATAAGTGTATGAAACTGCACATAATAAAGTCACACTACAATTCTTCAATATTTACAATACTACAATATTTTGCCAGCTAGGTTATTAGCTTCAGTAACGTAATAAGTCTCTGGCCAAAACTGAGGGACTAGCTAGCACCAAGCCTCCCGTGTAGGCCTCGTGCCATCAATCGACTCACTTACCTCAGGTCTGCATTCAATTTTCGCACGAAAATTCTCCAATACAGCGAAAGAACACCGTTTGTGTGAAAACACAAGGAACAATAAGCGCACACGGTTAGTCCCAACAGCGATCTTCAGCATTCAACAGTCTTTCTCTAAGCGTCTAAAGCGTGCTTCTCTTGTCTTAAGGTATGTTTGGCTATCTCTTGTGCTGCCTAGCCTTAAAATGGCGGGCGCCATGCCGTAAAATCAACTTTATCCATGGTTTTGCGACAGTTTTCAGTATATTATATCAGTGCACGATAGGGGCGTGTCTCAGTTTTGGTTATTACGGACACCTATTACACCTAGAGGGCATCAGTGAAAAATATTTTTGTAAAGCATGAATTTGAACCAAAACGCAATAACATGGGATACATGATAAAATGGTATACATTAATGCAGTGGCTCCCAAACTTTTCATGGCAGGCCCCCCTTTGTCAATGAGAACCCCCCCCCCCCAACCCCACATGCAAAGACACTCTTAAACCTATATCCTAGCCAGATTGTTTACATTTGAACAGCTAAACATTTCACTTAATCAGTCAGTTCAGATTTTCTTTAACATTGTTTATACAATTTAATAGTTCAACTTTATTAGTTAAGAAGGTTAAAATGAAACTGGGCACTCTTTATATAATTAGATCTTGTTTTACTTTTGAAAACCGAATGGCAATTGTGCAATCAACAATTTAGTCAGTTCTTGACTATGGTGACATTGTTTACATGTATGCTGCACCCTCTTCCTTGAAACTCCTGGACTCTGTATACCATATATACTAGTGCTATTCGCACATGGGATGCTTTCAGGACCCACCATTGTAACTTATACAGGAATGTTGGTTGGTCCCCTCTGGCAGACAGGAGGGAAAAACATTGTATTTAATTTGTTTATAAAGCCTTAGTGGGAAAACTGCCTAATTATCTCATGTCACTCTTAAAATTCAAGCCCATCTGTCATCATACACGGTCACAGAGCCTCATCTCCCTTGGAATCCCTCATTTCAAAACCGATATTGGTAAAATTGCTTTTAAGTTCTCTGCTTCCCATAAATGGAACACTGTGCAAGAGGACTTGAAGCTAACCCAGTTTTTGTTTGTGAACCAGTTTAAGAGCCTTCTAGATGCTAAAGATGTGCCTCAGTGCTCTTGTTTTAACTAATTCTATGATTTTATTTGTACCTTACGTTATTTTATACTTGTTGTATAATGTGTTTTGTTTATTTATTTCGCCTGTTTGTTTATTTATTGTTCCTCTGTATTCTGTACCCTCAATCAGGGCATTGCTGTAAAAGAGCTATGTGCTCAGTCAATTCCCCTGAATAAACAATGATTGATAACAAGATGTCCAGGGCCTTTGGAAGAAAAACAGCCTCACAACATCAAAGATCCGCCACCATACTTCACAGTGGGTGTGAGGTGCTTTTCTGTATGGCTATCTGTCTGTCTACGCCAAACCCACCTTTGATGTTTGTTGCCAAAAAGCTTTATGTTGGTCTCATCTGACCATATAACTCGGTCCCATTGAAAGACTTACATTTGGCAAACTGTAGGCGCTTTAGTTTGTTGTTGATTGACAGCAGAGGCTTTTTTCTGGCAACCCTCCAAAACAACTTGTGGTGATTGTTAGGTGAAAATTCACTCTAGTTACCTTAGGACTCCGAAGCTGCATATAAGTATATTTATTAGACAAACAACAATTGCAATCGGGCTCACTCCCAGCACAAGGCTGAAAGTGAAGCAATGATAAACACATCGCACAAGGTTTATATAGACAGAAGTTTAGCGTTCAGCAGAGATAACCACGTGGTGGATTTCTGACGTCCGAGGCAAGGATGGAAGTTTTGCAAGGTCGGAAGAAGCACAGTTCGACCCTTCTTATCACTTCTGGTCTAAACATGCTCTTGTACATATGCAGACTAAGTGGCACCTAATATTCTAAGTTACACACACGCAGAAACACAGAAAAGCCATGTTCCTGCTACATAAGTACATGATTCATATAAGGTAATTAATAATACAAGGCACTTGATTATTATATTCTTAAGTCATTAACAGTGTTTGGAAATTATCTCCATCAGTGATGTAGGTGGCGTCTGATGGTAGTTTTGGGGACTTTCTGACCCCAAGACTCAACTAACCTCTGCAATTCTCCAGCTGTGATCCTTGGAGATTTTTTTGCCAGTCGAACCATCCTCCTCACGGTGAGTGGGGTCAATGTACACACACGTCCTCTTCCAGGCTGATTTTTTAGGGGTGCCAATAATTGTGGCACCCATGTTTTGGGGGAAAACTGTTTTTTTTTCTTTCAATCATTTTACTTCAATGAAAAGGTAAGATTTTTGTGAATATTTTGAGTGAAAGACCAAGAGGATAAAAAGCAAAGACATATTTTTCATAGCCTGTTTTGCTCAAATTCACTAGGGGTGCCAATAATTGTATATAGGGTAAATGGTACCCTATGGTAAATTGAGTCATGCGAGACATTGGTGAATCACGATCTTCAAATCACAATCCTCACTCAGAGGCATAACCAAACCCATCACATGCAATATAGAGTATCTGACATTTTTGATAAGCTTATGATTTTCACCCCTTCTCTCTAGATGTATTCCATTCCCTGTTCTCTAAAGAGTTAGGGAAACCTTCACAGATGCAAAGCAAGGTCTTTGTAAGTAAACTTCTAAAGCTTCTCCTACAATGCACACAGGCAGACAAACGCACACACAGTTGTCCACAGTGAACCTCACTTGGATTGCTTACCGTAGACTTCTTTGTAAGGTGAACTCAACGGTGAGGTGCAAAATGAACAAGGTAAATGCTGGATATTGTTTGCAACACAGGATTATAGACAAAGATATGGTAGTGCCAGTGGACACACTGATAAAATATAGTCCTTGAAACCGTGTAATCAGTCCATAAAACTTCATCAGTGTTGCACCTTTCATCTGTTTCAAGCTTCACTAATAGTTAGTCAGTGCAAGCAAAATGTCCCATATCCCAACTTTGTTTGCAGTATACTTCCATCTCACAGTACTATATTTTCAAAACAAAGGTGAAATTAACACCAAAATGGATGCTCAGTGTTTTTACTAATGGTTTTGTGTTTGAAGCGAAGGGGAAGTGCCATCATTCCTGTTTCATGGTTAGAGTTACACAGTTACGTTGCTGGACTTGAAGACTTTGGAGAAACCCTCACGCATCCCAGATAAAAAAGTTTTTTTCATTTCATCTCTGCCAGAAACTGAAAAAAAAACAGATTCCAAATAAGCTCAAGTTACACAACCTGTGAGTTGTGCATCCATACGCCTAATAGTCTTTCATCAGCCTTTAAAGAAATTCTGACTTACCCCCAATATCCGTGCTGCTTTCAACACTTTCACTGCCACTGTCACTGCCACTGCCACTGCTACTGCTACTGCCACTGTCGCTGTCACTGTCACTGTCACTGTCGCTGTCACTGTCCTGATTAACAGTTGTGTCAAATGTGTTGAAATGTACAATTTGCTGTTCAGGCATACACTACCTCAACAAAGTGGTGGCAAAACTTAAACATGGTTGAACTCTGATATTTACCAAAATGAAGGATCAGCCCTAATGTCCTCAGCTAACTTTTACAAAAAAAATAATAAACCTATGTGCAAGGAAAAATGGTTACTTACTTCAGAGTCTGTCTTCTGCAGAGTGAGATGGTCCAGTGAGATTGTGTTGACGACTTCTTTGGCCATAATGTCAGTAACCACATCAAGCACGTGACTTCCAGAGGTGTCAGCATCCTTTGAAAGGGGAAGAAGCATCTCAAGCAGTTGCCTAATGACAATGTTAACAGATCTTTCTGTGAAGGCACGAGTCATTTCTGATCTGCAGTCCAAAACAAGTTCTCTTCTGTGCCGGCCACTTGTCTTTGTTTTTGGGATCCCTGATTCAGAGGCAAACCTAGAGGGCTCAATGCAGGATGCTGAGCTACCAATGGCATTTAAGAAGCTGTACACTTGATTCACCAGGTCATCAGTGAATGGACGGAGAACTCCACGTGATATCAGATGTTCTAGCCTTGCAGTTGAGGTGGAAGCATCATCCAGGTTAAGGAGCATTCTATCTGTTACATCTTTCAAAGCTAATGTAGCTTCAGAAATACTGGGGAATCCTTGGGTGTCAACAAGGCTACCTTCTGGGTGCTTTGGACGGAAAAAAAATTGTTTCAGCTTCTCACCAATACTGAGATGGTCAGCTTTTGTGGTCTGGCTGGTCAAGTCAGAGGAAGGTCCCCTCTCATGGCTTATAGGTGATACAGTTCCATCAATCTCAAAAATGTCCTCGCGTCGGGGAGATTCTTGAGAGGATATGTGGTCAGATTGCTGTACAGCTGCCTCAGAGGCCCATGACACATCTTTAGGAGTACTGATGTCATCTGCACTCTCCTCAACTGCTTCCTGCGAGACTATCGGCACTGCTGGGACATCGCTTTTGTTCTTTGGGTATTTGACAAAGAACTGTTTCAATGTATTGCCCATGCTGCGACTGTTGCCAGCAGTCATCCCATCATCAACTACTGTCACACAAGTCACTGTTTCCAAGATGGGAGATGCTTGAATCATTTCTTGGGAGAGACTCTCTGGACTTTGAGACGTCTCGGCAATTGTGTCAAGGACAGCATGGCTTAGCTCAGCACATTCACTCGTAGTCTCTGCTATGTCAGAGGGTACAGTGAGGGCTACCTCAGGGACTGCCTCATCTGCCTGCACGGCAAGCCCTACGTCTAAGGGCTTAGAGGACCAAAACAATGTTTTCAGTCTTTTACCCAAACTGAGATGAGTATCTTTACTATCTGGGGTGGTTTTAGTAGGGTCAGGTTCCTTGTCCTGCTTCATGGCTGTCAAAGACGTTCCACCTCCCTCACAGATGTCATCAGATGGAGATGTTTCTGGCAATGTGCCCAAAGATGGCTGTAGAGCTGCCGTATAGGGGTATGATTCTGCCTCTGGAGCACAGGTCTCAATTGCTATCTCCTCAGAAGAGGAAACATTGTCTTGAGTGGGTTCAAGGGTCACAGGGGTTCTTGCTGAGCTTGAGCTTTTGGAAAATAATCTTTTAAATTTTCTTCCCATGGTGGGTTGGTTGCCATTTAAGATGACCTCTTTCGCCATATTATCAGTAGGTGGAGATGTCAATCCGGGAGGGTCCTGAGTGAACTCAGGACATATGGAGCTCTCAGTTGTTGTGTCGACAATAATGTTGTCAAGGTCACCATATTCACATGTCTGCTCAATGTCTGTTCTGTCAGAAATCAGGGAAAACTCCTCACCCTGGGGAGCAGTTTGGGAGGAAATGCTTATGGACTGTTCCAGAGGTTCACAGGCCTTGTCCTCCTCAGTGAAGGAAACTGTTTCTAGTGAGTCTGCTGTCAGAGCCGAATACAATGGGAATCTAACAAGGACATTTTTCAATTTCTTCCCTAAGCTGAGATGATTATCTTGTCTGTCAGAGCTTTCTGTAATAACAGAAACGTCATTTCCCTGGTCTTTGCTAAGAGAGGTCAATGTTGTTTCATTCTCCTCACAAATATCCAAACACTGGGGAGGTGCCTGTGAAGACGCCACATAATGCTGTGCTACTTCTACTACTGTGGTCTCCTGAGGTGCTGCTATGGAAGAAGTACTCATGGATTCTAGTTCTGACTCAGAGATGCATGACACAGTTTCAGCACTGTTGTCAACTGTACTCTCCTCAAGGGAAGAAGCCGCTTCCTGGGATTTTGCTTTGTGGCGCAAAACCCTATGTTCCACAAAAAATATTTTCAGTCCTTTCCCCATTCCCCGTTTCTTATCTTTTGCCTCATGTTGGCCTGCTGGTGGAGGTACTCCTTCATCCTTCTCACAAGACAAAGACCTGATATTAATTGTTTTAGAGTCTGGCATGTCCATGACCGCACATTCAACAATGGCTTGTTCATCGGCAGAGGAGAGTACGAGTTCCTCATGTTCTTCTAGTAGAACATCAGGCTGACCTTCAGCATCAGACTGGTTTGGCCATTCACGGCCATCCTCAGGTTGGATGTCATGGCACGTGTCCTCGGTTGGTAGATTGGTCTTTGAGCTGGGCATGATGTCTTGTGAACGGTGAATAGTGAAAAACATCCTGAGCTTCACCTGTGTGCTACACAGAATACTGTAAACTTTGTTGTGGAATTTCTTTTGGGTGGCATCATTATTTACAGTGGGCTCTATTTGGGTTAGCAAACTTTGGCTTTGGAGCATTTCAACTTCTTTTGGCTCGAGGCTTTCATAAAGATCTTCTAAATCAGTGACAATAGTGTCAACAATTCCACATGCATCTTCATGCTCAGACCTGACAGAGGCCAATGAGGGAGAACTACTGTGTGGCTTTAGGGTTTCATTGACATCATGTTGGCTTGAAAAGGCCCCTGGTGTCAGTAGAATGCTACTGACATCCTTTGAAGCTCTACTGATTTCATCTTCAGTGCAGAGTCTATCTGTATCGTCCTCCGTGTATTTTGCCCTCCTATCTGGATCTGGAAGGGCCAGAAGCTCAGAGATACTCTCACAAAGTGCTGGTGTGATTTTCAGCTCCTTGGACCGCTTGTGAGCTACCTTAAAGAGTTTTGGGAAGTCCTTAATTTTGTCAGCCATCCCATGAACGTATCTTATAAAATGTTGTTTACTTCCAGCTTTGTTTTCGTCACTAGAGGGCCCCTTCAAGGAGTCAAGAACAGTGACAAAGACTTCTTTTGTCACCGGAGCCAGCTGGACATCAGGTACTTCTCCAATCTCCTTTTTCTTCTGGTCTTCATCATTGTTATGCCGCAGTCTGTGACCAGTCAAATACAGGCAAAATATATTCAGCTCATAAAGTGATGTTTAAAGGAAGTTGCTTGAAAATGTTACTCTATTCAGTTTGTGTTGTTTACAGTTTGAGAGGTTACACACCAATTTCTTGAACTGGTATACACATTTCAGTCATACAGGTGTTCTTTAGTACATTCTGAATGAGATAACACTATGAATGCAAGTAAAGTGAAGGCAAGTCAGCCATAATAAATAGTAATTTATATATAAATAATAATCTGATGGTAATTTGTATATCTGACCGATCTTGATAGCTAGAAGAGAGGATGTTAGTTTTTTCCTCTAGTTCTGCCATGGTTTGGAGGATGTTTTTCCTGACTCGATCCTCAGTCCATGAGGAGACCATCTTTGCAAGCTCGTCAGGTGACATCTTTTATGAGATTTAAAGACATTTTGCAAAATGAGGATATTTCCTATTCCAAATTAATGCCATATGTTTATTTAGTATTCATACTCACATTGTTGCGTATTCCACTACAAATTGCCTGGAACTGTCTGTAGGAGAAATCAGTGTGCTTAATGCCAATATTTCAGAAAACACAATGTAAAGGTGAACTATGTCTACACTGATATTTATTATAAAGATATTTATGAGGGCATACATCATGGGTAGTCTCATAATATCAAACAAGAGGTCATTTCTGTCCTTCTCCGATGAGGTGCCTGGCAGACATGGAGTTTCAGTTGCTTGGGAGGATTGGTCAGAGTCCTCCATGTTCACCACTACGTGTTAGACAGCAATGTCTGCAAAATGCAGGAAAGCAGAAATACAGTCAGTACAATTTCAGCACAGACCAAAAGTAGTATATGAAATGTAGGCTGTTTGAGCAATGAAACACCTTTGCATGTATACTAATTAGAACATGTGACTGTAGAAGAATATGTAATGGCGCAGACTAACAGACTAAACAGACAAACTTGAGGGTGATGCTAAACTTAATCAGTTTCTCTGTTATTGGCTGAATCAACTGGCTGGCTTGGGGCAAAGTCCTCCGGTTACTTGTGATGAGAACAGGATGAAATTTTGTTTTATTAGCCTAGCACTGTAATCAAAACCCCTTACTTATTCCACCTAAGAAAAAACCTTAACAGGGGGTAAGTTCTTCGCTTGAAAACTAAAGAACTCTGTTAATCTTTGTCTGATTCATGAAGAGTGGTGTAAAATGACCAATGGCAGACTCACCTCTAATTTTTGGGACTGGTTATGGTAAATGCAGCCAAAGACCTCCCTGCCTGTCCACTGTAGGGTACTTGTGGAAGATACCCTTCCTCATCTACCGAACTTAAGTTCAGCTGACCTGTAGATCACAGAGACATTTAGTAAATAACTACAAAGTGCTAATGTGCAAAGTGCTTAAATGTTAAATATGACTATCAGGTGAGCTAAGGGCAAATTGGATTTTGTTGTAATAAAAAAAAAAAAGGAGCTAGCTATTCCTCTAATAACAAACTCCTTGTCAAGACTGCCTTACCGAAGGTGTACAGCAGGCGTGTTCGTGAGGTGAACTGGGCGCACTGTAGCCTGCATTATATTACGAAATGGTGCGTTTTTACACCCCATGTCATATGTCGCATGTATTTCATTGTTGCGTCTCTGATACTTGCGACGTCATTCAAAGCCAGAAGTGTAGGCTATGCATCAGACAAAAACTCTGCCCAGCAGGTAGTATTTTAGTAACATCATAAATATGTAAACTTACATCAGCCCTTCTCTGAATATGGAAGCAAGCAGTCAATTGGCATTAAAAGTTGCAAAAATGACATTATAGCTAGTTTCAAAATTACGTAGGCTATTCTTTTTAAAATATTGTTTTATAGTGTTGGAACATTGAAAATGACGCATATTAATCGCACTCTTTGCATGTCCCTTGACTGTGCATCGCTCAGCGGCGGCTATATTGTAGCCTATGGATATAGTAGTCTAATAGTTCGGTAGCCTAATAGCCTCAATGTTTTTGTAGTTGGTAGTTTGGTAGTTGGATGCTAGGTCTACAGACATATCGTGGAGTTATTTGTATACATCACCTCGTTTTCGAGGAGTAGGCTATTCCAGAAGATTTTATCAGTCCTTTAGTTGTTGGCGTAGTCTGACGGTTATTTAGCTTGCTAGTTATAGACAAACTGTGAGATGGGTTAATCAGGGATAAAGAAAACTAAAATAAAATAAAGTTACTTGAAGTATCCGTTGTTTAAGGTCTGTAAAGTGATATTTTTATGTTGTGCTCACGAGACAAGATTGCATCTTGTGTGCTTAAAATAAAAAAAAATCACCTTATGCGACTTTAGGGGCTCTGTTTGTCATTAAATGTGGTGAACATCATACTGCCAAGGCTCATGTACTTTGTCATTTCACGTCAATGGAAAATCTAACGGATTTTTACATGGTTCGGCAAATTCATGTAGGCGATTAATTTAGATGAATCTGTAGTTAATGTATTGCTTGACAGCACTAATTATGTTGAACTACAACCCTGTGTGAATAAAAGGGGCGTTTTAATGACACTTGGAGCTATAGACCTATGCGTTGATGAACTGTTATCAAGATAGATAAGATGGGCTAGTTGACTGACTGCACTTGGCCTAAATCTTGCTTGCAGGCTACTGCCTGTTTAGTCTAGCAAGTGTTTTGTGTTAATTAGAATAAATACTGTTTATACCATTGCCTAGCCTAGTGGCTGACTGATGCCTTTAACCCTCCTGTTGTCTTTGGGTCAAAATTACCTGGCCACTTTTCCTAGATTGACCGCAACATTAGAAAAAGTGAAATGTTGCCTTTATTCATATTTCCAGGTAAGCTGTACAAAAAAAAAGGGACTAATATTGTCTTCGGGTCAAAATGACCCAACAGTCAAAATCATGATCAAATAATCATAATCAGTTACACACCACAAAAATGGTGAAGAGGGAAAACAGGGAAAAATATTTGGTGTTTAACATTCATTATATTTTGGGGGTTTAGTGAAGGCGGCTCATTTTGACCCGGGAGAGACAACTGGAGGGTTAAATTGACTTACACCAGTTTGCCGTAAGCAATAAAGATATCAAGCCAGAAGATGCCGCTGCTTCATGTATGTTTTCCCTTAGGTTTCTAGTCTACCACTGCTAAATAAACATCTAGGTGCCCCAGGTGAATCAGTCCACATGAACCACATGGGACCAATGCTGGAGGCAATGCAACATCTAAATAAGACAAACAGATTGCATACTACCTGCTGTAAATGTCAAAGTGGCCTACTTTGGCTAAGCCAGACAGAGTTATTATTTTCTAATTATGCCAAGCGGAAACTGAGCTCCTATCGCTGCTAATCTTTGGTTAGTGGACATGCAACTTGCGGTGAGTGCTTGCCATCAACTTTGCAAGGGAAGTTTTACATTCCCTTGCAATGCGTTTTGTGTTCCCACGCAATAGCCTACATTTTGCATTACCTCACAATCCTTTTGCGATCCCACTACTCTTGGTCTATTTGCCTCTAACATGCAACACCACGAAATGGATCAGCTCATAGAACTGCACCTTGAACTTGGCATTAAATATGTGGATATAGTTTTACTGCTTCATGATAAGCATGACTGTAATCAGCGAAAGTAAACTTAAACGAATACTTAGAATGTGAGGGCTCACTAAAAGAAAGCATTAGTGATCTGCAGGATGCAGGGAACGCAAAAAAAAAAAATACCACCTGTCCAAGTCAACTATAAGCCAATCTTTTAGTTTTAAGTAGAGCTGATTATTACAGGGATAGCCAACCAAACAAGTAAAAGAAAACACAGCAATACATACAGTTAATCAGAAGGCCCTACCATTTCAGAATGCAACAGCTGAATCTGTTCAGATCTGGCAAAGCAGTGATTCTTATTCATCTTCTTTCTTCTGTCATCGGAGTCCTAAAACCATATGGTGAAAAGTTTTGAAATTTTGAATGCTATGCCCCTTGATGTCAGTTTCTGCCATATTAGTTTTTTTACAGGCCACAATCTGTTCCAATCCTCACCAAAATTGGGAATGATGATTCAAAGACGAGGCCTCACAAATGTGATATGAATTGATATATGAAAGCGTTCGTCACAGCCAGTCAAAATTGGCAGCAAAGCCACCAAACATAAAATTAGGTCATATCACCACACTTGGTGCATCACCTTGGGGACCACCTCCAGAGGTTATGCAAAAAGAAAAACGCCACAAAAAAGGCTTTTTGTTTAATAATAATAAGTGATTACCGGTATGTCTGGTGACATCCCCAAGATGGGACATAATCATTTCATGTCAACCAAAAGTATGTGGCTGCTGTACTGGATTTCATTTAAAATAACACTATGCAACAATTTTACACTTTTTGAGGTATGGTTTTATAGACAGATAGTTTTGGTATTATCCTCAAATTCATTTGATAGCATATGGTCATGTTGATGGAAATTGATACTCCATCAATGTGAAGGACACAAACTCTCATCTTTCCCACTAGCAATCCAGGGTATGCCCTATATAGTTGTGTTCTGGGCTGGAACCTGCAAAAATGGAAGAAACACCTTCACAGCATCACATGACAGCTATACTTCCAAAAGACAAGTTAGATGTGTTGGCAAGCTTACATCAGTGTCAACTGGGCTGTTGGTGGTGTTTGCAAGGTTTTTGCACACCTTTTAGATAGTTAACTTGCTAGTTTTGGAACAGAACTCCTTATTGGTGCATTAAAACCTTTGAAAGCTGGTATTCAGACAAAGCCTTACGACAGTGGTCAGACAGATTTTTTAGTTTCTAATTAGGCTGCAAAGCAGGAAGTGAGCTCCTATCTCTGCTAATCTTTAGTCAGTGGACATGCAACTTGCTGTGAGTGCTTGCCATCAACTTTCCATGGGAACTATACCCTGTTGGGCTGTTTGGGGCTATATTTTATTGAGATGACATCTTAGCCTACACACAAGTCAACAAAATTTAGCAAAAAAAGTTGCATGCAGTCTTAGACATATCAAATGGTCATGTCATTACTAATGAAAAAGCCATTTTGCACTCATTCAACTGGTATTAGGTAACGTTCAATTGGTGTGGCTTTGTAAACTTTATAAAAAGGCAAAATACTCAGTCTTTGTAGACAACAGATGTTTTATTTCTCGCTCAGAATACAACCCATAAGGTTTCTTGACAATGCCATTTAAAACTTCTGGAACTGTTTCTTGGCACCGGCTGCCTTGGTGACTTTCAGGACGTTGAACCTCACAGTTTTGCTGAGGGGTCTGCACTCTCCAACTGTGACAATGTCACCCGGAGAAACATCCCTGGGGAAACAAAAATGCTTACTCAAGATGATTCACTCAACTGGGTTAATTTGAATAAGTTGACCAAATGCATCAGTAATGCCTGTAGGCGTTATCGTCAAAGCCATAGACTTGGAAGACCATCGTGAGAAAGACATCATTTGCAGCTTTAGCCAACTGTTCATTCCATGTGCAAAATCCAACATTTTGCAGAAAACAGTACTTCAGAACCCAAAAACCAAGTGAGTTTGAGTCAAAAACTAGTACAGAGGTCGCTTTGACTTACCTAAAGCAAGGGGAAAGATGGACAGACATGTTCTTGTGCCTCTTCTCAAACCTGTTGTACTTGCGGATGTAATGCAGGTAGTCCCGTCTGATGACAATGGTCTTCTGCATCTTCATCTTGGTCACAACACCTGTAGGAGAAGACAGAACAGCAGAGGTATTCAAACAAAAGAAAAGAAAATGTGGCACTTCATAGGGTAACATATAACTGGCTGCATCAGTGTTGCCAAAAGGCGATTTCGTCAAAGTCTTAGGACTTGGAAGACCATCGTGAGAAAACATCACTTGCTGCACTGTAAAAATGAATGGCAGTTAAACATGTTAGGCTACCTATCCAGGACCAGAACTTTGCACAAAAGCTCAAAGTTGATGCTCTTACAGAGTTAGGCCTGACATGTCATAAACCAGCAGCAAAATAATGTTATAGGTCCTTACCTGAAAGAATACGACCACGGATGGACACATTTCCAGTAAAGGGGCATTTCTTGTCAATGTAAGTGCCTTCCATAGCCTGCAAAGAACATTAAGACTTTATTGCAATCCTTCACACAAAAGTCTCAATTTCAACAGATGGGGCTGCATCAGCATAGCCTTAAGGCATTATCGTCAGAGCCCTTGGGGCTTGGAAGACCATCGTGAGAAAATCATTTGCAGCTGCAATTAGTCACATACTAGTGTAGTTTTCAGCAACACAACACAGAACCTGTGCACACCTCATGCAAATCCATCTGAACCACAATATTCTGCTCACCTCTCTTGGAGTCTTGAAGCCCAAGCCTACATTTCTGTGATAGCGCTTGAGTTTCTCCTTGGTCACGTCTTTGCCATCTGGAACCAGAACACGCTTCTTGTTCTGGAAGATGGTGGGCTGCTTCTGATAAGCCCTCTCGTTCTGAAGAAGAAACACATGTTTATGTTACTGCTGTGAACACTGGTCAGGGATGGCAAGACGTTTAACGTCAGATTACTTGTTAACTTAAAACTTAAGTTTTGACCAACTGCATCAGTAATGCCTGTAGGCGTTATCGTCAAAGCCATAGACTTGGAAGACCATCGTGAGAAAGACATCATTTGCAGCTTTAACCAACTGTTCATTCCATGTGCAAAATCCAACATTTTGTAGAAAACTACTTCAAAATCCAATGTAACTTCTAGAATCCAAAAAAAACAAGTGACTTCGAGTCAAAAACTAGTAGAGGTCGCTCTCCGGACTTCATACACCAGCTTCCAAATGCGAGTCATTGTTGAAGTTAGTTACTAAGTCCCATTAATCAACCAACTCCAATTTTCTTAAGGCAAAAGCCGCCTTATAAAAAGGGGACCTGGACTTCCTGCTAACATTAGCAGCGTGGCTAGCTGCTTTCTAGTGCCTGATTTTGGCCAATTATATAGCGTGGACTCAAACGCACAAAATAGCTATTATAAGCGAGACATTTTCTCGGTGCGTTATAAATATTAAACTCAGCGCACATGGCAAATATGTTAAGTACTCGGCATGAAAGAAGATCGAAGAAAAACTAGCACGGCAGCTTTCGTTCCTAATCACCGTTAATACAACAGAGGCCTGATGGCTGAGCCCACATTGTACAACAACGTGTTCTCGCCTCTAGTAATAATTCGGCTTTCTAACGGCGCATTCGGTCAAAACAGGCATTAATGCCTTCCCTGTGTCATACTTTGCCACATACGTAAAAACACACGATAAAAGACTCAAATTAAACGTCTTTCAAAGCATTTTTTTCCAGCCACGCGTTAGCCCGGAGCATACCTGGGCGTCCGCCATCTTCGCCAACCGAGTCGTAAAGAGAACTACACATGCGCACGGAGGCCCAAAGTCACCATCGACCGGATGTGATGTAGATGGGGCGCTTTTTTTCGCTGTGATCTGTTGTTGTTTTTCTGAATGTTTTAGCTAAAACAACACAGACCGCGTTTATTTTTGACCGGACGTTAATCTCTATATTTAACAAAATATTTATCAAACCTAATTTCATTCTTGGTCGAATTTGTGTCAGTATTACTAATTAACACAAAACGAAAACCCAGGACTGTATCACTTCTTGAAAGCACAAACTTCCTTTCCTCTGTCAGATGACGACAGACGGAAGCAAAGGACAATATTTTCATCGGAACATGGCTTCCCTGCCCGGAGGAGGCGATGTGGGTAAGAAACATTTATATGAAAATATGTCAATATTTGGAATATATCTGGTTCGGTTTGGTCAAGTTGCCTGTTAGACATGGTCTGTTTACTGCAACCTGCGCTCATTGACGGGTCGACATTGTTACAACGCCATAGCCAACAAACGCTAACGTATGAACGAGGCTATGATGACATCAAGCTGTTTAATTTTGAGAGGCTACTCTGCTAGTGCGCTAGCTCGCTACCCAACAACACTCCTTCGCTATCATACTCATACAACGCGTAGGAGTGGTGGCACCGTGGCCGTCGTTCACATATTAGTCCAATGCTGTCAGTCGACGTTTGAAGTTGTTTTGGTTCCATTTGGAAAGATCCAATTTAGAAGCAAAATGTAGCGATTCGGAACACTGGTTGCAGGGCACTCAAAGCTTTACGACGTTTTCATACCAGGCTATTGAGTCAAATCAATAGCTGTTACAGTGACGTTAGTGATACTTAGGTTTCGTTTTTGAAATATAAAGCAAGTGAGCCCTGTTGTGTAAAAAGTTAATTTTATGTTTCCTACTGTAACTTAATTAATGTGATTGCGTAAGTATGACGTAATCACAGTTTTGTTTTTAGTTTGTCTTTGTTAGAAGAGGCTATAAAACAAGGGATTGTGCAAAGGTTGGCCAGTTTATGTGCAGTAGGCCTTAGGGTTTGGGTTGATACTTTCTCTTCTGAACTACTTGTTTTTGTCTCAGCAGGTAATCCCAATGATAACGTCCTGGAGGTGGGAGCTGATTTATTGAAAGAGTACGTGTCCTTATGTCAGTGTGTCTGAAATATGACTCAGTTACACAGAACTGAATATGATGAAGAGGGATTTCGTCATGCAGCCGGCTTTGAAGGCCTGGCTTTCAGTTCAGATAGACCTGTAAACACCTGCACTTAATCTGATTCTGTGCTCTCTTAGTGAATGTGATTAGTTATTGGAATTTAGTCCATCTCCTCACGTTCCCTTCTTTCTTTTTCTCTCCCTGTCTGTCTCTTTCTCTCTGTCTGTCTGTCACCCTCATCCAAACTGTAATGCTTCATTCATCGCTGTACTTAGATTTATATATGAGCGGGTGCGTCGTCATGGTGACCCAGAGGCAGAGGTGACTCGGAGCCAGCTGGGGGGGAGGGAGCTGTCCAACCCCAACCACAAGAAACTGGCACAGTGTCTACAGCAGATCGGAGACGAACTGGACAACAACATGCAGCTGAAGAGGTACGCCTGTGTCTTCTCACTGTGGCCAGAAGGGGGCAGCGTCACCAAGCCCCAGAGTCTGTGAAGGAATCCGTGCCAATGTGGGGTGCTGGTACAGTCACTTAGCAGCAGGTGGAGGGAGAGGTGTTTTGCTAGCCTGGTTCTGTCCTGGCTTTCCCCAACTCAGTTTCCCCATCGATCATTGTGATGGTGACATTCTGCGAATGTGTCCCTGGTCATACCAGGCAAGTGTTTGGCAAGCACTCGGCTGGGGATTCAATGCATGGCGATTTGGGAGATAGGATAATGCATTCAGACACCTCAGCAAAACACGCATATACATCTCAGGGATGGATTTCCAGATGGTGGTTGTTTCTCACGTCCTCTCTCTCTCCTCTCATGCACCAATTCTTCTTCTCAGCTTGATCGATGACTCAGCTCTGCAGCCCACCAAGGAGGTGTTTGTGAAGGTGGCCCGCGAGATCTTCTCCGATGGAAAGTTCAACTGGGGCAGGGTAGTGGCACTCTTCTACTTTGCCTGCCGACTAGTCATCAAGGTGAGACCTATGGCTGTTCTTTCACTCTCTACATTCACTGTTCTTTTCCTCTCTATATTCACTGTTCTTTCACTATCTACATCCACTGTTCTTTCACTCTCTACATCCTCTGTTCTTTTACTCTCTTCATTCACTGTCCTGTTACTCTCTACATTCACGTTTGTTTTATGCATCTAGGCATCTTACTCACACTTAACCCCCTCTGTATGATTGCTAGACTGCCTCAACAAATCATAATCTCGTTGGTGTGTCCTTGCTTCCTCATTTCTTTCAACCAATCATCTTCTTTCTCTTGTACATCAGGCTTTACTGACAAGGGTGCCTGACATCATACGCACCATCATAAATTGGACTGTAGACTACCTGCGTGATCATTTGGTAAACTGGATCCGTGAGCAAGGCGGATGGGTAAGAACAGAACCTTGGTTTTTCTCAGCTATCCTGACACTTCAACAGGTGACGGTGGACATGATGATGACTGTCATATTGTACATAGTTTATGTGATGCTTCCTGATTTAACCAGGTCCCCACTTGTAGAAGTTTGTATGTGTACTTCAATTTCATGATGGTTTAAAATCTGAGATGAATTTGTAAGCATTTTATGCAGCAAAACATTTGTCAGTTACGAAAATGTGTTGTAAGTAATATGACAGGTTTTTGGGAGTTGCTAGTTTTCCAGGATAGCCAGGGTTGGTTAGCTAGCTAATTAACAAGGCAAATAATTAATGAATTGCTGCATGTAGGTTGGCAGCACAAAATATATGTGAATTACTTAGGGTAAATTACAGAATAGTCAGATAAAACTAATCATTCCAATCTCAATCAGCAGTCTTGGTATATCCCATACCTGGAGCTGACCTAACTTTACTCACAGAAAAGGGCCTGGTTCCAGGGTTTACTTCTCTGTTTTGACTTGAGCTGTTGACTTTAGGGTGGCAATGTTTTCACTTCTTGTGAACTCAACACAGAGATGTAACAACAACGGTTACAAACATGAAAAAAAGGGGGTATGAGACTGTAAAATGTTTGGGAACCACTGCCTTATGCCACTGACTAGGGCCCGTCATAATAGCCTGCACCTGAGCCCGTCGTAACTACGTTACGCCACTGAGTAACATCATGGTCTGTGCTAAAACTCTATTGAAATCGAACTAGATTTAGTATCTCACTACTGAATGCAGGGAAAGACACCTGCGAGTGTGAAGGATGAGACAGGAGGCTCCAGTGCAGGAGAGGCTGAAGCGGGTCATGATCAAACAGTACAGTACAGTACAGCATAGTTACACTGCTTTATGTTGTTTACGTAGAACTGTCAGTGTTGGAGTTAAAATCCACTTTCGACTCTAGCCCCAACCAGCTGTCGCCATAAATGTAAATGTAAATGTAAGTGCGTAATTGATGGCATGATTATCTCCAGTAACCCTGAAGGTTTTGTGTCTTTCAGGAGGGCATTCGCTCCTACTTCGGCACGCCAACATGGCAGACCGTCGGGGTCTTCCTGGCAGGAGTTCTCACCACTGTGCTGGTCATCCGCAAAATGTGAAAGGGAGGAGAAAGGAGAGTGAGCAAGCAAGTGAGAGAGAGAGAGAGAGAGAATAGAATGAAATACAGGAAGAACGTGTGGAGGAAAGGATAGTTGAAAGACAGGCAGAGCAGAGCAAACCTCAGAAGAGATTCTGGTGATGAATAGCTAGAAGAGAGAGATCTAATATGGCTGACATGAGTGGGGGGGTGTAGAGCTTGGGGGTTGATAGGAGGAAGTGCAGTACTTTCACCTCCCTCACGGCTGTATGCTGTACACACGCATAACGAAGCTAAAGAAAGGAAGGAAGAGAGTGAGGGAGGGAGGGATCATTTCCACAAATTAATTTAGCCTATTTATTTATTTCCACTCAAAGCAAACAAATGGTCACTGCATTTAAACCTGAGACTTCTGGAACAAGGTGATCTGACCAATCTTTCAACCCACTTGATGTGAAGGGCATGGTCTTCATTAAGGATCGCTACCACTCAATGCGTTTCTCCCCTTCTGCACTCCAACTGTCCTCTCTCCTCTCTCTCTCCATCTCCGTTCACGCTCAAGAGACACCAATCCGGTCTTTCAGAACTCCTGAGCACAGAGGTCTTGTTCGAGTGCACTTTATAGGGCTGTATTGTGTGATACAGAGGAACAGGCGGAGCACTAAGTGTTTACATATGTGTGTGCACGGACATGCACATGACTGATTGTGAGGAGCAAACAGACCCGTGGAGACTTACCTCTGACAGTATAGTGTTTAATGTACTGTATTTTTTTCAATCCTGGTTATTTATACTCGACCCACAGTCTCAAACTCTGCTTGTTGCTCCTCTCCCTCCACATCCTGTTTTCTGCTGTTGGAGTTCTAGACTTCTTTTAAAAAAAAAAATCCTTTTCAGTTGTCAGTGCCTTGTTTCTTTTTTGGAGGTGGGGGGGCGTTTGCTTTTTTTTTTTTTTTTTTACAACTATGAAATCACTTTGATAAGACTTCTTTTTTCAACTTTTTCTACACTTCTGGACAATTTGTACAAAAATACATGAATTGAACCATTTTGTGACCCTGTCGCCCAAAAAAGTCTTTCAGCAGGGACTCGGGTTGTTTCTTTTGTATGTTGTTATAAGATTAAAAAACAGTCAAACATGTTTTTACCAACTTTATCATGGAGTTAAGAGTTTGATTGGGGTGGGGAGTAAATAACAAAATCTGCATTAAAATAATGTTTGGCTCATTCTTTGTCTGGTTCAAAGATCACATAGAGTTTATCAGACAAACTTGAATCGGAACTTATTCACCTTTATTAGTTTGGTGGACACTTTCTGAAGTAACTTTATTGAGATAAGATAATCAAGATCATCACAAGGACATCAGTAATGACCTAGGTGAGATAAAGTGAGTCCCTATGGAGGACACAGCATCTCGATACACAGAGAACACAAGCGGCACTAGCATGGGCGTCTGGTAGAAGTCAATGATAACAAAGAAATTCAATTATATTTTATTTATATAGCGCCAAAACAATACAATTGTCTCAAGGTGCTTTATCCAGCCCAGGGCCTGATCCCCCTTAGAACAATGGAGCCAAAACACAATGGAAAGGCTCATGTCAGCTTTCATTTCATACATTTAAGCATTTGGCAGACATGCATTTATTTGTCTTCAGATGTTCAGATGACTTTGAGTGAGTGAGTGTGAGTCATGTTTTACAGATGCGAAGAAAACCCAGCTACAGACAGCACATTGGATTATATGATAATATATATATATATGATGCCTTCATTGAAATGCAACAACTCACAGTAGCTTAACTTAACTCTACATCAACGTTGAGCTGAATGATTAGTCTTTCACAACACTTCAGCTTTAGGCATGAGAGCCAGGGGATAAACATTCAAACTGTTACCAGTAAGCAGACAAGTCCTATCCTGTGTACAAGTGAGGAGATAAAACAGCAAGAAGAGAGAACATGGGGTGACATGAGTGGTGAAGTGTGGGACTTGACTCCTACTGCTCCCCTTCCCAAGGATGGAAAATATTCTGCCTTCATAAAAACTAGTCAGCCACAGGCATAAGGATATATCCCATGCCACACTGCATAAAAAAAATGCCAGTTGAGGTAAAAGATTTGAATTTTAATGCTGCTCAAAGTGTTTTTTAACTTGTTAAACTCATCTCTTAAATGTGCAATGTACAGTACATTCAAGATAATTTGAAGGCAGTGTGTCCTGGCAGTGTGAGGCTCTCCTGATTGGTTGATGCAGTCCAGCCATGGTAACATTTTAGCTGCTGATTACAAAGTACAGGACAATTTCTTCTTTCTTCCTGCAACTTCAATACAGCTTTTAAAGTAAACAGTAACATAAACCGTAACATAAAACTTGAAAATGCAATTGAATACAACATATACTCACAGCAAGGACTTAAACATTGAGCAAGTTTACATGGATACTCTGAAAATGCAAAGATAAGGTCAAAGCTGCTAAAACTCATACTGCAAATGTTCTAGCAAAGCTTAGTACCAAATGATAGCCAAAAACGTTCTGCTTGCTCCCCCTATCTACAAGAATAAAACCTGAACGTTCTCATGGACAGCAACAAGATCACAAAAGAAGGATGAAGGGATGTGGATATGGCTAAACAAGTAGAAGAATTCAGTTTTTGGCCTCCAGGCAGCCATCTTTGATCCTCCACCTCCAGGGCAGAGTGCAGGAGGGGGTGTGGCCAGAGTGGTTACAGTCAGGGGCGTGGACACAGCGCAGGAGGAGGCCGGACTCTTGCACTTCCTCATTGTGTGACACAGGACGGCCATCCATACTCTGCAGGCTAAACACCGGCTCTGAGATCTAACAGAAAGAAAACACACACACACACACACTCTTCAAAAATAGAGATCTGCTAAAGAGAGACACACAGGTATATGCTCGTACACACATGTTGATGAAAAGCACACAATGTGCACAAACATACACATAAAGATGCTCTGACACAAACACATGCATGATACCTGCTCACTGATTCCACGGGCGATGTGGCCCACACTGACTTTGGGTTTCTCACGGATGCGAATACATCGGCCGTCGAAGTCCTGGATGCAAACATCCACCCCTGCCAAGCCAAATGCAGCGTGTTGAAAACCATGCTGTAATGTAAGGGTTTGGCATACATGAACGGGATTGGTCAGTCTGTCTGTCAATCACTTACCTCCTAGGCAAAGGGGAGGCTGCAGGTGGGGAGTGCCCAGCCAGTCCATGCTGAAGCGTTGGCTCTCTGATTGGCTGTTGCTGGAAAACACACCTGAGCTCAGATCTTCACCCGGGCTGAGAGACCAGCGGCCTGAGTCCTGGTAAGTCAGGCCAGGAAGAAGGACAGGTTTAGAAACAGGTGACAACTCTACAGATAGAATGAATTTGACAATGAGTGAGTGACAGAGCTGAGGTTTTAGGGTCAGGCCCTAAGGGGGAAGAGAGTGGGACTGACCTTTTTGTCCCATAAGTCCAAGTGTGAGGGCCCCTCACTGCTCAGGCAGGAGAGGAGCTGCTCCTGGATCTCAGCAGTGTGGGGCAGAGAGAGACTACTGAGGAAGAAGTCTATGATGACCCTCTCACCCCTCTCCAGCTTGCATGGCTCCTGCTCGGAGGCAGTGGTGGCGGCGGTCACGTTGACTGTGTGCAGAGGAGCTGGAGACAGTGGCGAACGCTCCCCCTCCTCCTCTTGTGTCTCCCACTCCCGCTCCTCCGGCTGAGTGCAAGTCTTCGACCTGGAGGTGGTTCTCTTTCGCCCCGGCACCGGGGACAGACTGGCTGAGGAGGCTGGCGGGGTGGGGTGGGGTGTGGCTGTGGGTGTGGGTGTGGGTGTGGTGGCGGTGGCATCAGTCGGGGCAGGGTTATGCCTGTCTAACTTCTTCAATGGTTTTACGTACGGTCCTTTAACAGGGCTGGTGAGTCCACCCACTAGAAACAGACACACACACACACACACACACACACACAGATATTTCAGTGTTGGAAAGGTGATATTAAGGCACATTAAAACACATTTTATTGGGATTCTCCATTGTAATGCATTGTTGTTCCTCTGTTTGACTGAAAATACCCCTTCATCAGTGACAAGTATTTACCAATCATATCCCTTTCTCTACTTGTAATTAGTTGACCTCTCTCTTTCTCCATATCTATGACTGGTGTGATGGCAGACCCCTCCTTCTCACCTGCTTGGAGGGCTTGTGTTGCCTGTACCCTCAGCTCTGACGGTGATGCTCTCCTCATTGGCTCTTTCTGAAGTCCCGCCTTCAAGATGTCAGTGATAAGGGGGCTGCAGTCAGGTGGAATCTCCCTCAAGGGTGGCGGCTCATTGGCTATCTGTAACCATGGAAACTGTTCTGTCACAACTCATGTTTCAACTTGTTATGTATTAGCAGCAGATACACTACCACAGTGGAAGAGGCAATATTAGCAACATGCCTCACTAGCGCCGATTTAATGCTAAGTACTGGATCCCCGGTATCTAGTGACTGGGAAAACCCTTCATAACTTGGGGATCAAATTCACTAAAATCCCCCCTGACTCTAACCTGCTGCCATCTCTCCTCAGTGGCTCTCCAAAAAGCTGAGCTGTCTGTTTTGCAACAAGTAGGTTCCTGACAGTGCTCCATCTGGTTCAGCCAATCGGGACTCACCGTGAGGTAGAGTGGGCGGGAGTAGAGGCGTGTCCACGGGTGGCAGCCCGTGCGCATGTGCAGGAGCATGCAGCTGCAGCTCCACACATCTGCCTTGGTGCCGCAGCGCTCTGCTTTCACCACCTCGGGGGCCATGTGTGTCTCTGTGCCTTTCATATCTACACACACACACATCAACACACACACATTAACACACAGATGGCCAAAGATAAGGTTATTTTCATCACATGAATGGAGAATGGAAAACACTGAATGAAATGCTTTGTGATGGTGTGTATTTTTACGCTACCTGTATTTAGTCTGACGCACTGGCCATGTGTATTCAGTTTCTCTGAGTGTCCAAAGTCACACAGAAAGGTGTTCTTCCCATCCTCTGACAGCAGCACGTTATCAGCTAAACACACAGACACACACACACACACACACACACACACACACACAAACACACAACCACATACACACACAGACAAAACACGTTATATTCAGGACCTTGAAACCAGTATACTGATTTTTACATGTTATGCCCACACCAAACAACAGGGGGCGCTGCAAACACATTCAGCTCCATAATGTTTCCTCCACCCACTTCCTCTGTCTTTGTTCCTGTTTTAGATTTAAGCATTCTTCTTCTTTTCTGCCTCTGTAAGTGTCTGCCTCTATCTCTCTATCAGATTTCCTTCTCTATCATCTGGTCTGTCTGAACTCGACCAACTTTGTTCCGCTCTCTGTCAATCTTTTCCTCTCTTTCTGTCTTTCTCTCTCACTCTGCCTCCCTTCCCCCTCCTTTCATGAGTCACGCAGTGGGAATTTCCCCGCCAGCCGGCTGCTAGAGGCCACAGGTGCCGCAGCCTGAGTGTGTGTGTGTGTGTGTGTGTGTGTGTGTGTGTGTGTGTGTGTGTGTGTGAGACACTTCATCCCTGCGTGTTTGGCCATAAATACACAGAAAACACACACGGGCCTCAGAAACAAACGAGACAGTCGGCTTCCAAAGACTCTGTTAGAGAGGTGAACACACTCGGGGGAGAAACACTGCAGGTCTGAAATGACAAACTCTGGCATAGATAAATGTGAGCTGATTCAAACGTCACATAGTCTGATGTCACCGGCACCAGGAATTCAGTTCACTTGGCTGCTCCTACAGCAAGTGACATTGTCCTCGTCTAGTGCGCAGTAATGCTAATTAAGTAGGCTGTACCCTGAATGAATGAGTCGGCTTACTGCTTTACAGCTTAGTTGGTGGTATTTCACGTTGTCTGACTGATCAGTTTGAATGTTTTTCCCCACAAACATCATGAATGTTAAGCCTGTTTTCATTAATGTTCCAAAGAGTCCAAAGATATCAGAACATGATATATCCACTTAACACCGCCATATGCAGCCAAACATTGTCTCAAACAGTGAGTGAGGAAGTACACAGGGAATGTTCTAGACATGTTTGTTTGGTGAGGGTTTGGCTGTGGTTTACCTTTGACATCCAGATGCAGGATCTGCCTCTGGTGGAGGTGCTCCAGCGCCCCCAGCACCTGGGTGAAGTAGTACAGGGCCAGGTCCTCCGGCAGCCGCCCCCGCTGCTCCAGGAGCTGCCCCAGTGAGCCTAGGGGTCAAGTGTCAGGGGTTAGAAAAGGAGGCAGGGAGAGCTTGGGTGCTAAGAGTACTGAATGCTAATTTGACTGGTACATTTGTCAAGAACACTGCTAGAGTTCTCGCCTGTTTAAGTACACATGTATCTGTGAGCGCTGCATGGATTTGTGTCTGGATAACAGCCCCTGTGTGTGAGCGCCAGAGAGCGCACGTGTGTGAGAGAGGAAGAGAGAGAGAGAGAGAGAGATTGTGGGCCCCTCATTTCTTGGGCAAAAAGCTGCAAGCTGTGTGTGTGTGACGTAATGACATGAAAGGGAGGAGTGGAGAAGGATTGTTATTGGCATGTATGCACTCATAAGATGCTCGAGTAGTCCTTTGAGAGACAAATGAAACAGCATATTAACAGCCATTGTGGGTATCTCGATGAATTTGTGTTTTTTGAGCCAGTCATACCAACAGTAACTCAATACAACATGTGCTGTGATGACAAGACACTTATCATCTGTTTTGACATGGTCTTCATATTATTTAACATACAGGCCTATGGGCCTAATAAACACACATGAAAGCAAGCTACATAAGATATTGGGGAAATTATTTATGGAGAATATAGTAGAAAGGCAAGTAGGTAAAGAGGTAGGTAGGGGTGGATAGCTTAATATCTTTAGGGTAAAAAAGTCCCGTTACTGCTTATGTGGTGGAGAAAAAAAAAGCGTTGTATTTGCTCTTAGGTCGTCTTCAAAGCCTTTCCACACAACATAATGAAATGGCAAAACAGTCCTTGTCACCCTCCAACAGAAGAATGAGAGAAAAGTATTGAACGACAATTCTTCAAATGGAGTGACTCGCGATAATTTAATCATTGCCAGGAAACAGCAAATACATCCATGAAACACAAGTAATACCCAGAGTGAAGTGAATAATGAGCATCTGATGAGGCTTTCTATGTTTCTGGCCTTCTACATCATGTAGAAATTGAATAATTATTACTATACGCTACCTATATGAGGATAGCATGACACTATCATTATTAAAATGACTGTAGTTGTGTTTTACAAACAGTTGTATGTGGTTGGTGCTACTAATTCAAGCAACCACACTGAATTCGTACAGACCTGCTGTGAAATGTCAACTTACATGTTAGGTTCAGTAGCCCATGTTAGCAACAACGTATATATATATATATATATCCCCTGCCCTGTGTGGTGGAGCTCATATATATATATATATATATATATATATATATATATATATATAACACTGAAAATGAAAGTTAACATTTTGGAATTAGCGCCTTCTCACTTTAGGCCTATCTTCATCCCCACTGTAAGAGATATTAGGCCAAATCAGCAGTAAATGGGAGAACAACAGGTTGATCAGTGAGTGATTACTATGCTGTAAAATACAAAAAATCTTACTTTTCTGTCTCAATTTTTATTGCGCATTAGGACAGGCTACTGGCTTATGTTATTCACTGTCTGTGTGACATAGAGGGTAGTGGCATAGCCCAAGTAGCCATTTAATGACATACGTATGTTGTTCAGTTAAAGTGGTCAATGTTACGCTGTCAAACTGTGTAGAGATAATAATAATAATAATAATAATTAATTTAATTTGTAACGCACTCTCAGGGTTCCCACGCTTGCCTTGAAAAAAATTCCATGTTACCTCCTGATTTTCCAGGTACCATATTAAGTGATGATATATAGGCCCCTGAAGCTTTCCGCCCCCATCCGCGCCCCCCCCCCCCCCCTCACGCTCCTGTCTTCTCTTCCTACTCTCCTCAACTCCTCTTCACTCTTCTCCCTTTTCCTCTGTTATCCTCTACTCTCTTCTCCTCCTCTCTTCTTCTCCTCTTTCATCTTGTCCCCTTTTCTCTTCCTCCTCCCTCTTTCCTTCTGTGCCCTACTGGCAATCCAGTCCTTGTATTGGGAGTCATCTTTCCAATAGGACTTGAATCTGCAGCGTGTCATTGTCACTCACTCCTGTAATGCATCACACATTTGAGATTATGAGTCTTACGTAGAAGGGGTAGTACGCCTACTCTTACTCTGTAAAAGCTTTTGTAAATCAAACTAATGAACCTAAAAGGGCAAACATAAGGCTGGTTCCCCTGTGGTTCCTCAGTACAGCAACCTCACTAGTAAGCTTAGCTTAACAGTATAGATGTATAGAATCAGTCGGGTCATGATCAATGATTTTTCAAAAATGTCTCACCCCAAATGTTCCTATTTAGTAGTATAATTTTTTTAAAGAAAGAAAACGAAAAATCACAAAATAGCCAAAAGTAGATAATGTTACAAAATTGATCAAGACTAGACTGGTCATGTCAACAACATGGGATCATCCATTTCTATCTACAGTAAAAGCTGTTCACATGTAAAGGGTTTTTATAAACTCATCTTAATTCTGTGCTCAATAGTTTCATTTTATTACTATTTTACACATCATCCAATAACATTTTCCAGGACAACTGTTTCAATTTCCATGTAGGTGTTCACTTTTGCTCAGTTTCCATGACTTTTCCAAACCTGGAAAATGAAAAAATAAATTCCATGTTTTCCATGGTTTCCAGGTACCGTGGGAACCCTGACTCTTCATTCAGAAGAATCTCAGAGTGCCTAGATAAGATTAGATGTGCCTGCCAGACGTTAAAGTCCGAGATGCAGGTAACATTTCAAAGAAGAAGTGGCAAAAGGCCTTCCTGAAAACCATTCCCATGAAATGCCTATCTTTTAGATCAGACACACCCAAATGAGACGCCGTTCGAATGCACTTTGGTCTGTGCATTATGTCAAAAACCAAATGAATGTGCCCTAGTAATCAAAACAGCTTTACGCCCTTCTCTGTTGTGTGTAAGAACCCGCAGAGTGTATCTATTACATAAGGGTGTGTGTGTGTCTGTGTATATTTGTGTGTGTGTGTGTGTGTGTGTGTGTGTGTGTGAGTGTGAGTGTGTATGTTTGTGTGATAGTGTGTGTGTGTTTATGTGTGTTTGTATGTGTGTGTGTGTGTGTGTCCTCACCAGACTTGAGTTCCATGAAGAGGATGATGTTGGGTCCCTCCCGTACTGCACCGAAGAGCTCCACCACACAGGGCAGGGGAAGCAGGCAGCTCCACGCACCTACCTCCATACTTTTGAACCGATCTAGGGGCACCTGAGGACAGAGAGCAGAAGCTGTTAAACACACACACACACACACACAAGCACAACACACACACACACACACTTGCACGTACACTCTTTGAGGGCTGAACTGTGACCATTTTGAGTAATCTCATAAGAGGGTAGAAACCACAAAAGGAAACTTCCTTGTAAATAACACACTTGAGTGAACACACACACACACACACACACACACACACACACACACACATACATATTCATAGAACAAGGACACACCCAGTGCTTGAAACGTCCTTCCACACACACACCAACCTTTTTGGCAGCGCACTCAAAACCTGTGTTGTTGTCCCGGATGCGGCACACATCTCCATAGGAACCACTTTTGATCAGGCTGCTACTGTACTCGCGGCCTTCCAGGTACTCAGAATCCACCGGCTTCAGCCTCTGCAGACAAACCAGATAAGTAGCGTTACAGGCAATACACTGCACAGGGTTACACAAATCACAGTCAATACATCGCACAGGGTTACACAAATCACAGTCAATACACCGCACAGGGTTACACAAATCACAGGCAACACACCGCACAGGGTTACACAAATCACAGTCAACAAGGGTTAATTGGCACGACACTCATTAGGTCGGAAGACAAACCAGGATGAAAAATGTGAGGCCACTGGCCAATCATATCATTATGCTGATAAAAACAACACATACGACTGGTGATCACATCGTCCCGTTTGTATATAACGTGTGAGCCATTGACAGGAAGCTTAGGGTGGAGTGAAGTCAAAGTAACGATTTACTAAAATGAGAGGACTGTGGCTTCTCTTGATCATGTGAGTCCAGGGGAAATTCTTAGTACAGAGGAACTGGCCCACACAAGCAAACAGGAAAGCCTTGACATGCAGAAAACAAGACGAGCAGCACCACATCAAAGGGAAGTGCTCACGCAGCGCATGAGCAAAGACTCAAGGCACAGAAAAGGCTCTAATAGCTTTATGTGCCAGTGTGAGCCTGTGAATGTTTGTGTTTATGTGTATGGGTGTGTTGAAGACAGAGAGAGTCTTACCTCATGGAGGATTAAACCCTCGTTGATATCATCCTCCTGCGGTTGGTCCTCTTTCTCCCGGAAGTCTCTCACCACTGCCTCCACGAAGGGGGTGATATACTCCCTCCCATCCCTCTTATCCTCATAGGTTACCACGGCTCTGAATGCCTTGACAGCTAGCTCCGAGGCAGAGTCTGGGGCACCTGGTCCTGCAACATCCAGGCTTTGATGCCCGAAGGGGTGGCAATAGAGGTTGGATGACGGGGTCTCCCAGCCTCCAGTCTCCTGGACCCAAACGCTCTCACTGCTGCTGCTGCTGCTGCTGAACTCTGACAACACCCCCTGCTGGATGGTCAAACCACACAGAGGTCAAGGGTCAGGCGTGTGTGTGTGTGTGTGGCCTGGATATTAAACTTTCAGTGTCCAGGTGCTGTCCCTACAACTTTACTCACAAGTTTTGATAATGGGCATATGTGTATTTGTGTGTGTGAAAGGGTGATGTCTTACTTCTGTCAGAGCTGCGTGTATAGGATGCAACTCCGGGGGAATCTCTCCAGTCTCCTGTTCGGGCACCCCGGGCACTCCCTCCCCCTTCTTGCTCCTCCGCCGACGCCGATGCTTCCTCCTATGCCTCCTCCTGCCAACTTGCTGCTGTGTTTCCACAGGGGGCGCTGTCACAGGGGGCTCAGCATGGGACAGGTGGCTGCTCTGGGGAGGGCTGGGTCTGGAGGTGATAAAGACACGCAGTGAGACATGGAGAGAGAAGGGGGGATTCAGGGCAGGTAGAAGAGAAGAGACAATGCAGCGCAAGCTGCAAAGACTGATTACAATTCCTTAGCAATGGGCTTTTACACAGTAGAGCCGTCTGGCTAGGTGCACTGCTATTCCCAGTTATAAGCTCCTTCACAACAATGTACTGTCATGTGTCAAAGCACTTTGAGCTGCATTCTTTTGCATGAAAGGTGCTATATAAATCAAGTTGTATTATTATTATTATTATTATTATTATGTGTGCTATTTGTCATTCTGACAGCCGCACGTGAATGCATTTCCGGCAAACGGGGATGAGGTAATGTGACCACCTGGTAGACTAACCTGTTCCTTGACTAAAGGTATGCCTGTGGATGAAGCAAGCTGAAGCAAGTTTGGGTCTGACACAGTAGGTAGAATGAAGAATGTAGCCTCATACCTGTAATCTTGCCTGTAAGAGTGCGGGGGAGATGTGTACGTGGGAGAGAACTCCTGCGACTCCGGAGATTCACCTGCAGGGATGGAGAAAATGGGTAAGAGTCTTTCCCTGAGGCTTCTGCTACAGGCCAACCTCCTATAGTTATATAAGTATAATTATACATCCCATAATACTCACATTGGGCTTGGGCGATGAACTGGCATGTGTGCTTGGGCGACCTGAATGATTGGGTTCCGACCTGCTCTGCGGTACCATGGGTGATGACTCTGGCCAGAGCGCTATTATAAGGGGCCACACTGGGCTCCTTTCCCACCTTGACCTCGTGCTTGAAGTCCTGCTCTGTTGGGGGGGGATTGGTGTGGATGCTTTTGTCGAAGGAGCCCTTCAGGGGTGGCCCTCTGAAGGGCATGGTGGAGTTCAGAAACCTCCCGGTCACCGCCATTTTTCACCTGCTGGTGAGAAAGACAACAGAGATGTATTTTAAATGAATGGAACGCGACCAGACCCCTTTGGAGCGTGAACCATCAGTATCAGAGAAGATCAAGGACACACAAGGATGCAAGTGAAATCATTTGCAGACATGCCAGTGAAATCTTTGATCAAATCCATTTGTGCAATTTGCAAATGTGACAGAAATGTACCAGGCTAGCAAGCTTATCTTCTTGGATAAATTAGGAATTTCAGTGTCAAGCCTTGCATTGGGCCCACCTAACACTTCATGTTTTTAGTTAAGTGCACTATTTTAGAGGACTTTATAAACTTTGCTTCATTAAACCACATTAACATTCCTTTAAGGAAATAAAATGAACTCCTCGTGGTTCTCTCTCTCCTTCTTTAGATAGTCCAACACTACTAATTCCTTTGTTGTCTTTCATCTTTATGTACTACTAAAACAAACAGTGTAAAACAAACAAATTAGAAAACATGCAAACAGAGAAATGTATTACTGTGATAGGATGGGCTGTTTCAGAGAACCAGTGCAAGTATGTTTTGTAGGTGGCTAGTTAGGTAGCTATTAGCACTGCTGTTCTGTCTTTGGATTAGCATTGCTATATTAGCTACACAACCCAGACTAGAAGTTTCAGTCTGTTGCATCAGTGAGCCTCCTCTCCTGTTGACCCCAGCTAATCCACTTAACACACACACACACACACACACACACACACACACACACACACACACACACACACACACACACACACACACATACACACACACACACACACCTCAGCTTACAATGAGGTGTGGTGACATCATTAAAAGCATGCCTGCCAAATGCGCTTTTTCTAGAATGAGGTTAAACTTCTATAAGTCAAAGCAACAAGTATCAACCAAAGACCATGTTCGCCTACATTCCCCATAGCATAAAGACACAAACCATTTGATATCAGGTGATAGCAGTTAACTTGGTGAACTAAGTTTCAATCAACTGCCAAGTGAAAATGCATGGAAGTTGGATTAACAGTTCACCTTTTCCATTGACAATAAATGACTATAACTAAATGATATGCAAATTGTCAGCAGAGCACTTTGAGTTCAGTACATGCATACTCTATATTTCATACTCTAATAACTGCACCATTCGTCTTACATATCCTCTGTTTCCTGCATGTACAAAGTACAAACCCACACCCAGCCTCTGGACAAGAGCTAGGCTGTCTGTAACACTCAGAAATGCACACATCAACATCAGCACTGTGCCTCTGCTGAGACAGAACACAGATACTCATGCGGACACACAGACTAACAGCCGCTTAGCTTCCCGCTGGAATGGCGAGAGAAGACGCTGAAGAAGACAAAAGAGAGGGAAAGGGGAGAACGTGGACATACCCAATGAGGCAGGCTGGGGCAGGAACCTTTGCTTCCTCTCTGTCACGGATAGATTCTTTTTGTCCCCAGCGCAGGAAGAAAAGTATGCATTTGACTTCTACAGCCGTCAACCTTGCAGCAGTGCCTTACAGGCTCTCTCTCTCTCTCTCATTCTCTCTCTCTCTCTCTCTCTCTCTCTCTCTCTCTCATTCTTTCTCTTTCTGGCTCGTGTCCAGCTGAGTGAGGCGAGCGAGGCAGCTTGTGATTGGCTATGGCTGATTTACGGGAAAGCCATCTCCACTTCCCCTCATTCACCCCTCCCTCTCAGTGAGACTCAGAGAGAGCCTGTCGCTCCCTCTGTCTCGCACACACTCTCTTTCAACATTCCCTGCCCAAGCACTTTCTTATGAGCTATGCTTGTTTAATGGACCCTTCCCTCTTTGTCAACCTCAATCTTTTGAGAGGGATGGCCTTAAAATATATGCTGTTGTCTTTATTAATACAAATTAAAACTTTACTATGTAAAGGCTGACAGAAAATGGCCAAGCACACATAGAGATCTGCCTTCAAAAGAAAGCCCACTATTCTTAGGGTGAAATCACTCAATGTTATTACCAACGTTCGTTCAATAAATGGATAAGGCTGAAGACATCTTAATGCTCATAGTTGTGACTAAGGCCCCAAGAAGCAACCTATTGGTACCACCATTCCAGAAAGGCTTAACCCGTTGTATGTGAGCTCAAATGTGTCTCATTTTTTGTTGTTTATAACTGAGATTAGAATCTTGCTTAACTTAGTTGCTGGGAAAACAACTTAAACAATACATTCTATGACATCAACCTTGCTGAACCTGAAATACATCAACAACATGATATTCCAGGCAGTAATTAGGGATGGAAATATTAGAAAGCAGAAGTTGAGACGTAAAGAACAAAGGCGACACACATCAGACATTTCCTCAACTGTGGGATCACATGTTGCCCAGGAGGACATTTTCTGCTGATGTGTGCCTAATTCTGTGCATCTGCTACAGGTACCACGACCTCATATGCCAACATGCTATTTCTCATCTCTCTTCCGCAAGCAAAAATGCTGCTGCAAGCACACATAGAGATCTGCCTTCAAAAGAAAGCCCACTACTCTTAGGGTGAAATCACGATGAATCATGTTATTACAGCTTCACTACCTCAAGTTTATATGTAATTTGAAATGTCATATATATATATATATATATATATATATATATATATATATATAATAGGCCTACTTCTAATAGGCTGGAGACATCAACATCCAAATACAAGCTATGTGTGTCTAAATGATTACCACTTGAATTGGGTATCTCCCCTCAAAGCTTCATGCCAATAGCATGCTAGGTCTTGTTCCCAGAACACCTAACACAGAACACCCTCGTCAAGGGTGAAGCCACACACCAATCACAAGGACGTTATAAGAACACTAAATGGGTTGTTGGTAAACTCACCAGCTACGATTGTGAACACTACAAAACGATTGGCTACACTACAAACACTACACTAAAACAATTTCAATAGGCTAAATCTCCTCCAGACAAAATGAAGGACATGTTGTGGTTTCCTTCTGAGTGCAACATGACTGTTTACCCATTCATGTCATTGCAAGATCCAAACATTTTTCAACTTCCTTGTTTTGCATCAATGTAGACCGAAACAGTACAGTCATACCAGCCTCCTGTGCTGGGCGGGCTCAAATAAGGAACTGTGTGACCTCAGTGACAAAAACGGCCATTTTCTGTCAGCCTTTACAGCACCATCAACACCGTCTCCGCCAGTTTTGAACATATACAAGTGTGTGTGCGCTTGCGCAATTAAAGGGACCTAGCTCAATTCCACGGAACAATCATTATGAATAAGTTGGTTTGCGCCACCCACACACCAACATTACATTACTTCCCTTTGAGTACAGGGAACAGAGAGGAAAACACGTTTGTGCAGAGAGGTTTTACACAGATGTAAAGGTCTATGTGGATGTCTCTGGGTGTAATGCTTCATGTGAGACACACAGCACAAGTTTAAAATAAAGTATGGCCAGGGTTTTTCAGACATAAATCGAAAGCCACTTCTTTCACAAAGAGAAAGGGGAGAAATATTTGAGATTCAGGCTCCAATTCACTCAGCAACAGGTCAAAAGATCAGAGATTTCACACCCCCACACACACACACGCACAGAGAGAGAGAGAGAGAGAGAAAGAGACAGAGGGAGGGAGAGAGAGAGAGTAAGCAAACACTGACTCATCCACACCCACACAGAAGAGCTGGATACCTCATGCTTGACTCAGGTTTGCCATGAGCTGCATCCCTACTGCAGTTCCCCTGTCTCTGTGAGGCCATACGACCCTCTCAGGCCTCTCAACACCCACCCTCCCACTCACACACACACACTCACACAAGCTCCTTGCCACACACCTGGATGGACAACAGATACAGGAGCACAGAACTAAATTACATTTTTGGGGTCTGTCCATAATACTTAAAGGTGCAGCGTGTATTTAGGGGTGATCTATTAGCAGAAATGAAATATAGTATTCATTATTAGGTTTTCATTAGTATATAACACCTGTAACTACGAATTGTTGTCGTTAGTTTACAATGAGCCCTTCCTTTCTACATAGGTAGTGGGTCATCTTCCAGGGAGTCCACCATGTTGCACCCCCATGTTTCTACAGTAGCCCAAAGGGGACAAACCAAAACACTGGCTCTAGAAAGGGCCCTTCTGTGTTTTTATGGCACCTGATACCATAGGTACTCCTACACGCTTGGAAAGGGAGGGGGGAGGAAGGGGTAATCCTACACACTACGCCTTTAAAATTATGATCACTGTGGACAGGCTGAATCTTATTATTTAAATGTGTACATGGGCTTCATGCAAGGGCCAGACTGCTCTGGATTCAGCTATCGCTGCTACCTGATAAAGGAAACGGAAGTTGATTTTTGAAATACACACAAATTTGGGCTAAGGCAAAATAGGCAAGGTTTCCTTGAAAGTAGAGAGACATATTATGCTTTAAAGTAATTCAAGTAATGTAAATTAAAGTAAAGTTATTCATCGCCTACAAACTTCTCTATGGTCATGCTATCATTTAGCAGATTTCCTCTTACAGAAAACACTAAAAATGTTAATTCTATTTCATGATATTGTTGCAGAGCAATAAACAAAACTGAATGAGAGATTTAAATAGTTATCTATAATGCTTGAGTGTATGCCCCATTTCAGACTCCAAGTAAATCCACAAGCTTTGTCTAGCCATGCATCTCTGCTGACAGTTGTCACCCTGATGATGGAAACTAGCTACCAGCGCCTATAAGTGAGAGTTCTGTTAAAATGGCGCTGCATGCATAACTGACAAATATCTACCGACAACCCAAAACATATCTTACTATATCATATTTAAAATATTATTATTAGGAAAGGTCTCTAATAGCTAAGTACCTCAGGATCTACACAAAACGTGTGCTTATGTGCTGGATACTTGCAAGATAAAGGGCTATTTGAGAAACACTGCAGAACTCACCTTAGCTACTACCTTGAAATACACTATCATGCAATGTTTGATGCTATGTTCAATAGCACGTAAGAGCGCTCCACTATTTCACAAATGTATGTAAAATGTTCACTTCAGAAAACAAAATTAGTGTTACTGCACTGACAGCCATAACAAACGTGTTTATAATAAAAACGCAGATAGTTAACTAACTTAACTAATGTTACACCCTTCTTGTGTTGTTAAGTTGCCATCCATGTCAAGCAATGTCTTTAATTTTCAACGGAGTGAATATAATATGATTAAGTCTTTAACAGACTTAAATGTATATGTAAATATCAATGTAGCCTATGCAAGCTGATACAAACAGGACAGAATCGCTCATGTCGCATTTTACACACACTTCCTCATTTCCCTCCGCCATTTCATGGATATAAATACGACCTAGTCAACTATAGTCAAAAAGTCAAGCAACTGGTCTAGCAGTACTGAATACTTCGATATTTCAGATGAAAACAATGTGTTTACTTACGACGTAAGATCGATTGGCAGTTAATATCTTGGCTGTTTGAAGATCAGATAACCCTTTAACATCAGATGAGGGACTCCTCAAAATGTCTCAACAAGCGAACTCCTTCAAATACAAAGGTAGGAGTGGCAGGAAAGCGAAAGTAAACTTGACTTCTTTGTACGCCACGGGGTGTCGCAGTATACTGTAGCTGCAGGTTGGAAAACGAACTGGTGTCAGAGGAAATCGATGAGAAAACAGGTGAAAGACTGTGCCCACTTTTGATCTTTGGTGATCTCTACATGCCGTAGAGAATGTCATGGCAATGGTAAATAGGAAGGCGTAGACTGATACTGACTCCCTTACAGAAAGGAATATTGTTGCTGTAGTTCATTTTTAAATATATGTTTGGATTCAAGAAAACCTTGAAGTTACATTAGATTTTCTACAATCATGAAACCCTGTGAAGGCTATAGAATTAATGAAACGGATAGGCCCAAACCACCACACATGTTCATTCACGGACGATTTCTCTCATTTAGGGAAATGTATGCTCTATGTTCTAAATTGTATCACTGTACGGGGGTTAAATGGTCAAGATGCTGTATATGCTACCTCGATAACTGAGACAATCGTACACATTTTTCACAGACAAGTAAGACAGCTATGAACTTCAGTAAGGACAATGAATTTTACCCATGATCTTACAAAAGATTTGGTTGCCTTCACAACTAGGGAAATTGCTGGCAGGGTTGAGTACCAAATCTTGAGGGCAATGAGAGACAATAGTTGTGGCGTTTCTTCGTGACATTTGAGAATAAGAAGGTAATGAGTTAATGTGTGAGCAGTGGACATGGTGGTGGAGGCACACCATCCCACTCTAAATGCCAGTGGGTGTGCAGTAAGTCAACTCTTCAAACAGCAGAAGGCCTGTTTTAAGCAGTTTTACGCAAACTGAAAAGTGTCCATTGATCAACCTAACACTTAGTCTACCAGCATTTTTGGTTAAACTTTGGTTTAATTGTGGCTTAAACAAACACTCCTGGATATGTTAGTCAGAATTAAAACTAAATTGAACAATACGTTAAGAATAACCTTAGATACTAATTACAAACTAACTAACTAACGAGGCCTATGTCACAGAGACACACACAGACACAGACATACACACACACCAACTAAATCAATTAGGCTATACAAATCACCAAGCCATAAGGGGACCGCGGTTTATCTACTGGTATCTGTCTCCATCTAGTGGTTGTATGTGAAACTCTTTGAAATAATCTTTTGCAGAAAACCAGTGTTGTTGTGGATATGACCTTCTCCTTCATGACAAGTGAAATTACAAAACCAATATGGTTTCTCCATAATTTAAATCGTGACTGCATATTTGAACTCTGACTGTTCTGACCTCCTATCCCTGTTCCCATTCTTAGTCTGCCTCAGCCATCAAGTGAAGACATGATCAAGCATCAGCCTCTGGAATCACTCACCTTCATATTTTAAACAATTGTCTGGCAGACCCAATTTGATCAATAACAAATAAACAAAAGGCTTTAACCATATTGTTTTTATTTTAAAAATCCTTCAATGTAAGCGCTATGAAAGTAACAAAAAAACTCTGACATTAAAACTTTCATACAACAGGCAAAAAACTGAATTCCTGGCACTATACATCTACCTTGGATAGTGTTAAGTTAAAATGATCTGCGTGCTGGTTTACAGAGAAATCAGAGTAATGGACCGCCACACGTAGCAATTGGTTTGATACAGTTGAGTTTACTGGTTTCAAGATTGTACAAGATACAGTCGGAGATGCAGAGTTCACAAACAGCTCTGTCACCCACGGCTGGAGAAGGCCTTCTGAATGTTACATGTGATCACAATTGGTTTATAAGTCCAATCTTCACTGATAGTACTTTCTGGGCCCCACACGTATATGCCTCTCTGTGACTTGCATGTTTCAGTCGTAATTTCTGGCCTGACAATTAAGTTTCTGTGAATCTCCACTCCCTGGTACAGATAGTCTCCCTATCTCACCTGTCTCCTGCCCAGGCTGCCCTCTGACCTTGGAATTTATGTCACTGGTCATCCTACTTGAAAGCAGTTCTTTGAATGTTATCTTAGGCCCCTCTGTCTGAAACCTGTTTTCCAACTGCCTTTAGTTATACTGGTTAAATGGGCATACATTGTTAATAGAAATAAAATGTTAATAAATTCATACCTAAACTGAATTGATCTTACAATAGCTTACATGTAAACCTGAACATGTATCTTTTTCTTCTCCAATTCTGACTGCTGAGCTCAAATGCCTGGGCCTTGCCTTTCTGAAGTGACGGGAATCTTCTATAAATCAGAAGAATCATCCCTGAATAAAAATATATGAGCAAAGGGAAAAGCTTCTTCTTCACATCTTGAAATTGTACCGGGTAAACATACTGATAGAAGCAAATTTATACTTCAGGCACAAAGGCAGCCTTTAGGCCTATATGATTACACTGCAACATCACTGTACAACAAGTTTTAAAATAGTCCCTGAAGACAAAGTTCAGAGTGATCACTGCAGTCAAGGTCAAGCAACCATCCATCCTGGTATCATTGTTGCAACGGTTGATTAAATTCCATTAATTCTTCATCTAGCAGTGGCCAAAAGAGATCAGATGTTCAGTATCAGTAACCAATGAGGAGTAATATGACGTGTGAAATGATTGACATTTGACAGTGAATATATATGGGGCGCCGTTTGTAAAATGTTGCACGTTCGAAAATCCTGCTCAGTTTTGCTATATTTAGCATTTTCATATGGAACAAAAAGCACGACAATATTCGAATGTCACTTTTTCAAGCATTTAGAGAGAAATTCATGTAAATTCATGCGATAACTTTTCCAAGGATATTTTTTGGCAGTAACACAAAGTTGTTGAATAATATAAATGTTTCATCTAAATGTAAATGTTAAATATAAATGTAAATGTTAAATGTAAATGTAAATGTTAAATATAAAAGTAAATGTTCAATGTTATATATAAATGCTAAATGTAAATGCTAAATGTAAATGTTAAATGTAAATGTTAAATGTAAATGTAAATGTTAAATGTAAATGTAAATGTTAAATGTTCAGTCTACATGTCAGATTTGAAGACTGAACCTTACAATATTTACGGTAATTGGCTTTCATAGTTTTCACGTCACGTCAGAATTACCAGCTTGCGGGCAAGAAAATACACTCCACAGCTGTCTACCACTGGAATTTATACTGGAACTGACCATCTTTCATTCAAGATTATTTAATATATCCGCTTTAAAATTGTCTGACATAGGTAGTAAAATGCCAGACAGTTGTTGCTCGTTTGGCTGTTCAAATCGGCGAGGAGACAAGCCCGGCTGTTTCCAGCTGATTGTAGACGTCTTCTGGGTCAACTTTTCTGAGGCGGACAGTAAACTAGCCTTCTTTTTGGAGCTTGCAATAAAAGCATTAACCCTGTTTTGGTCGCCTCATTCATCAGAATAACTACCTAAAACGGGAATAGATCAAGAAATAAAGTCAAGAAACAAAGCATCAACACGATTAAAATTGGATTACCCAACTAGGCTAGGCTACTGTATTTTGTCATCCAACTGGTAATACTACAATGCCAGTAGAAAATACTTGGGAAGATAATTTCAGTTGTCATTCGCCAGACCAGGTGGCTGTACTTGTGTTAACCAGGAAATTGTGTAAAATGATAAAGAACAGTGTTGGGTAGGCTAAAGGTTGCTAGCTAACAGCATGTAGCTCGCTAGCTGGTAGCTAGCTATTAAATGGCAATCATCTTTGCTCTGATAATGAAGATGTTTATTAGTTTTCACCTTCCAGACGACATCGTTATTAACCCATCCCCTTCTGAAAATTAAATTACTATCTGTGCTTTTGGTAGGCTTTCAGTTTTTGAGGTGTGTAGGGGGACGGATTTTCTATTAGATATATGTAAATATCTCCAAACTGGAGCTCAGGCAGGGACTTCTACGACGTTACAGAAATACAAATATCAGCGGGTGCAGTAAAGGGATCACAGGTTCCCAAAATGTAATTTTTTTTCTAGATATCTCTGTCTGGCTATTGTGGTATGATCTGTGTTTGATGGCGATCGTAATTGAGTAGGTTGCACTGCTCGACGATGTCCACTGTTGGTCGACACATTTTGCCCGCAAGGTATCCCTGGTAGTGTTACTGAAAGCTATGAATTACCGTAAATATTCTAATGTTCTGTCGTCAAGTCTGACATGTAGACTGAACATTTACATTTAAAATTTACATTTACATTTACATTTAACATTTACATTTAACATTTAGCATTTGATATTTGTATTTACATTTAACATTTACATTTAACACTTATATTTAACATTTATATATAACATCGGACATTTACGTTTATATTTAACATTTACATTTACATTTAACATTTACATTTATATTTAACATTTACATTTAACATTTAACATTAACATTCAGATGAAATATTTAAATTATTTAACAACTTTGTGTTACTGCCAAAAAATATCCTTGGAAAAGTTATCGCATGAATTTACATGAATTTCTCTCTAAATGCTTGAAAAAGTGACATTCGAATATTGTCGTGCTTTTTGTTCCATATGAAAATGCTAAATGTAGCAAAACTGAGCAGGATTTTCGAACGTGCAACATTTTACAAACGGCGCCCCATAAATATATGCCTGTTTTGAGAGCATCTGAGAGTATCTTAACAAATGTCTTGACCATTTGAAACATTTACATTTTTCAATGTAAGTTTTCACTGGGTTACAATACGTATTTTTTTTGTTCCGTCTGTAATTCATATAGCCTGTATAAATAGGCTATATATTTTAACTGAGAGGACGTTCACCAGACTACCTCCACTACAATGAGCCACCAGAGGTCTCCCTTGATCCAAGACTTAACATAGCAACAGTGGCTGTAGAGTTTCTTTACTAAACTCATGCATTTATTATGAGCCGTACACTGACGCAGATGTCAACACTTTTAATGACATTACACCAATGCATATCTGATAGGAAAAAAGGGAATGTTCATAAACACTACTCTGAAAGACAGCTCACATTTGCTTAATAGCCTACATAGAACTCAGATGTTGAGTGAAACGTTCGATCGTTTGATATTCTAAATGCCAATGTATGGGGGACGCTTCCTTGTCAATCACGGTGTCATACGTGCTACTATTGGCTGCTTATCTCATCTGACGTCTTTAGTGGGCGTTTAGGACGAGGCAGGGACAACAACGCCGATGCTGCTGTAAAGACGAAAGGAGCTACGGTCAGAAAATGGCTGACAGATTTTCTAGGTTCAACGAAGAACGTGATTTCCAGGTAAAATTGTCTTTTTAAATTGAGGTCGTGGTCCTCGGAAATATTCTATTTACCCTTCACCGTAATATCTCTGCAGATGTGGTGCTTTTGTTTGCACAACGGAGGAAAATAATTTCAGGTTCATTTTCGATTCTGTTTTCTCTTGCGCAGCTAGCTGCATGACATGTTAGCAGACTGGTTAGCTAGCACTACGACTGAAGAGCAGGTTAGCAGCAGAGCCCGGTGACAACTAATTATGCTAGCTAAGGAGGTTGGCAGCTCAAACTAAGAGACAGGCAAAGCATCCTTTTAGTGCATTCACTAACAGTTTCATGTCAATGTTTTATAACACAACGGATGGCTCTGTCTTGTTATCGGCGGTAAATTTAGTCTCGTGACCTTGATCAGAGAAACTGCTGTGTAGTTTTAGTGGGTAGCCAGTTAGCTATTAGGCAATGACCTAGCTAGCTCGATAGTTAGCCAACGTTACCCAAATGGCTGGCTGGCTAGCTAGCTTGCTAGCTATCCCAAACAGTGACACATGAAGTGGTTGTGTCTGTCGGTAGGAAAACTGTATGATCAGGGAAAGTGTATTAAAACCGGATGTCGTCACTTTAAGCCGGTCTCTGGTTGGATAAAGCTTTTCAGCAGAAATGGACAAGGACCTTTACTTTTGAGTTGAGAAGTTGTGTTGATCGCCTGGCATGCAAACGATCGGTTTTCTTTAAATTATTATTATTTTTGTGAAGTTATACGGCTTATGTGAATAAAGCTATCTACACAACTTTTTATATGTCTACATTGACTCGTTTAGTTGTTCATGTGGTACACGTAGGTCTTAACTGAAGCTAACGCTTAGACCAACAATCCATTGGAACACATAGTAGCTAGCTAGCCTCGCTGCTAAGAAGTCTAACGTTAGCATGCTAATATGAATAGACCCATTATAGTCAGGTGGCTTAATGCTCAATTGACTTGTTAACCGAACTTTTACGAAGTCATACAACTAAACACACAAGTGACTTGTTAACTGAACTTTTACGAAGCTATATGACCAAACACAAAGCTAGCACTGTTAATTCCACTATAGCTAGCCAGGTCAATTAGCTTGCCTAAGATACTGCAATTTAAGCTAACCAATTACCTCATTTCCCCCAAAACCCATCGATTACATGTGTTTGTGATGTGTAACATATATCCTTAATCAGTCATTCAAGTTATTAACGTTTATTTACCGCTAGCGATTACACGACACAAGGGTAATTCAATCGCTATTAATGTTGAACTTGAACTTCAACAACGTCACACAATATTAAAAGTCAGGCATCGGCATGGTTCCTACAGAATAAATCAAAGGTCCTTGTCCATTTCTGCTGAAAAGCTTTATCCAACCAGAGACCGGCTTAAAGTGACGACATCCGGTTTTAATACACTTTCCCTGATCATACAGTTTTCCTACCGACAGTGTCTTCCAAGCAACATCGATTGGGAGATGCGCAGGCCTGAGAGTAAACAGGCTTCCACCATTTGGATCAGAATAATTGTTTTGTTGATGTAGCCCCAAAACCACAAACTGCAACATTTGAGCAGGTCCTTTTAAGCTCATAAATAAACGGGCAATTCATTATGTAACTTATAATTTGTGTTTGTTTCTATACTTGCAGTTGCACTTCCGCGAAAGCTGTAAGGTAATTCCCTACTGACTGTCAGGCCAGACCATCCTTAAAAATATGTTGGTTTGTTTTGTCCAAATCTCAGGAAGAGGCCTGTGTAGATAGAGGCCATCTGTCTAGAGGCCTATATATAATCTTCTGACACACTTGCGTTGTTTCATATGTACCGTGATGAAAAGCATGACCCTGAATGCAATGAGGTGGCTCAATAAAACCACTAATTGAAGGTGGATTTCTGGATTCGATGTGGAGATCATTATATAGTTCATAACATAGAACAATAGCAACAAGATGTTGCGTATACCTCTTTAATTAATTTTTCTGCCATATTTTGAAAGCCAACATTCTACTTCCACTGTGTACTCTCTGTATTTAGCATCAACCTTGTTAGACTGTCCTATCATATTATATGAATATAAGTCCTAATCACAGTGTCCACCTGGGAGAAACAAAAATGTAGTGATCATATATTTATAAAACTACTGCCTTGACACTCCTGATCTTTTCACTAATAATGGTCTTTGATCGCGACGTCAATTCTGCGCTCAACAAAATAATAATAATAATTTCTCCAGGAGCAGCATCAATATTAGGCTGTTAAACCAGAGAATTTCTAGGATTACTACAAGGTTGAGTCGACAGATGAATTTTGCAGGAAAGATGCTAACGTCTGGTTAAATGGCTTTATGGCAGAATTACTTGATAAATGAAGGTACCAGTGCCGCTGTTGATTAATTAAAGCTTATATTTCAGCTGACATTTTGCATGTGTTCATTCAGTGACCATAACCTCGACATCTTAACTCCGTAAGGTATAATTCCTTTTGCTGCATTTACCGCGTAACATCTGGTAAAACCTCTTTTCAAAAATAGCCCCTACACCCTCTCCCTACCTACTTCACGTCGAGGTTCCGCCACATTAAGTGCCATCCCAAACCAACTAGCGGGCAAGTGGAAGTGGGTTATAAAACTGTCCATGCAGGCTTCACAACCATTTGCAACAGTTTTTTCGTGTTTGTGCAGCACCTTAACACTAGCTGTCAGTTGTTTTTACAGCCACATGGCTATATTTGCTATAAAGAGTAATTTGGCAGCAAAAGCAATGAAATACTGATGCTCGAGAAGAAGTAGACCTACATAACACAACATGTGTGGGGCTATATATTACAGGGTATGGAAAGGTTAACGTGAATAAAACATGAAATTCAGTTCCACACACATAATGAAAGGAGTTGAAGACATCCTGTATTTTCTTGCAGGGTCTCCAAAAAGTATATTTTATGTTTTTTTTAATGTTTATTATCTTTCATATAATGTTCCGTTATTTCAATCCGTCGAGGGCATCCCAAAGTTTGCCACTGTATCACACCCTACCCCTTCATTAAGACTGCAGCAGTCATGCAGTGGGGAGGGTCCAGGTAGGAAAAGGCCCTTAGTGTTTAATCAATAAGCATCAACCAGCACTGCAAGCCCCAGCCAGTCAAAAGTCAAAAAAAGCAGTTTCAGTACAAAATTACTTAGTCAAATATTAATATGTAAAATATTTTACGCCATTGCAACAGAAAGTTATAGTCGTAAAGCCTATAGATTAAACAACATGGGGAAGAAAAAAAAGGTCATGCCCAACTTGATGGGAGTCATTGGGTTACGGCAAACCAACATAATTTTAAGGATGGCCACAGCCTTTGACCGTTTAGGCAATGCTTTGCACACTTTCACATTAGTAGGCTATATTGTGGGTTTGCCCTAGGTCACCAAAAGTTGAATGGATAGTGCTGACTGATGTTGTTTTCTTAGTAGCTGCCTACATTATAGTGCGATCATACGTTTCTCAGTCTTTCACAGTTGCTTTAGTTGCTGACTGAACTCGCAGCCAGTATGATGAATGAAATAATTGGCCCGCTCTCTAATGTTTAAATACTAGATTCCATCCATTGATCCGTTTTGGAGTTACTTTAGGGTGTACTACACTGGAATGTAAAACAGGCCCATCATGACTTGAGAGTACACCATGCCTGGCTCCATTTTATATTGGACAGATGATTTTGATTGAGTGAGTTAAATTGAATATCATCAGGGGGAAATTTGTCCTTGTTTTGCACATAGGCTGCCTAGTGAACCTCCACACGAGGAGCCCATCAACTCCAAAACTTTACTTTGTCCTTAGATGGTGTAGAGTTGTGTTTGTTGTTGTGAAGGGTCTCATCACTGTTATGTTGCCTATGCACTTGAAATGTCCAGGATGGAAACCAGAGGTGAATCAGCAGAGGGCTGAAGAGTATGCTGGTGATATGAGATCATATCCAGGCTGAGCCACTTTTGTGTTTGTTTGGCAGCCAAACAAAACAAACTCCTGTGGCATTTGGCAGGGCTTTGAGCCACTGCTAAAAGAAAGGTGTGATAAAAAGGTGTTTCTTACCCGGTCTGTATTGCCAGCTAAGGTTCTGTTTTTGCTCTTTCAACCCCAGTGTTTATATTCTGTGTTATGTTATGTGGTGCCGTACTTGTAGACTTCCCACTGCCACTGTCCGTTTGAGTATCTACGCCTAATAAGGGGCTTTGTGGTTGTGGGAGCGTAGTGTATTTGGCCGCCAACATCTAATATGCTCACCCAGGCACATTCCAGTGTGACTTGGAGAGGGGTGTGCAGTAGCATCTTCAAAGGTTTTGTCCCAGTAACACTGCTCTATAACAGATGAACAACTGGGCCTCCTGCTCAACATGGAACACTGGGACAACTGGCAAATGCTGCCTACAGTTCTTCCCGAACCTGGAGTGAAACATTCTTATCTCAGAGAGAGAATAACATTTGGACAGTTGGACACAAATGCAGTCAAGGACCTGAGGCATTTGTCAGTAGTGGTTTACTGAAGATGACTGTTGATTTGAGGCCTTCAGTGCAATAAATAACTGCAAATAGGTCATGTCTTGTCATAGATGTATGACTGGTGTACTGCCCATGATGGTGTGTGTGTGCATGAATAGAGGATACTTTGAGACTAAACTGAGATTTGCTGAACATGCGTTGGCATGGCATTGACCACTTTAGTCATTTAAATGGCTTGTGCTTTGTTCTTTGTTTAAAAAGGCCCTGATCTGTCAACGAGTATAATTAGTGTTTACTGTCTTTTTACAGTCTTGGCTTATTTTTAGCATGTTAATTTGAAGTGGGACTGTAAGCTTTATTGACAAGGTTTTTAGCCATTCAGTGTCTCTTTTGTTTAGTTCTAGGCTACTCCTTGGAAAAAGTTTTCAAGTGGTCAGTTTACCTCAGACATTTTGGAAGGATGTCCGCTAGGCCTCTGTTCTACCAATAACTTGTGTCTTTAGTTATAGCTCATCTAAATTATAATGACAATGAAATGCTACCAATAGTAGCTGTAATGCTAATATTCTTCTTCTTGCAATAATGCCTCCCCGTATCTCCCAGAATTAAAGCAACCATGTTACCAAGATACAAAAAAAAACATTTACACCGTTGATTATTTCTGTCTGGACCAACCAGGCTGTATTGCAAAAGGGTTTTCGAGCACTGAATGTGCAGCAGCAGCAGCAGCAGCAGGAGCCCATGGGGAGGCAGCGGATGGACAGCAGGGGATCTGTCTTGCCAATGCCCAGCTGAACTCTCTGTTCAGGGCCTGCCAACATGAATGATCTGCCATTAAGGATGAATAGGCTGAAAGCTGGAATTTGTGTTTTCATATAAATGGTTGGGTACGCAAGCCTGACTGGCTATGTTGTATTTCTTTAAGTCCATTTCAGCTGGTATCATAGGGAGGAACTGAGCAGCAGAGGAGAGGGGAACTTGTCGGTTAATGAACTTGTTTTCGTTCTGCTCTGCCAAGCAGTGATGGGGAGTGGTTTTGGTGGTGATGAGGGCACTTTCATCTGAACTACAACAAAAAGCAATATGGTTATTTACTAAAGGGTGAGGAAAAAATGCCATACTTAAATATTTTTTAGCATTTAAATACATATTTTCCTCTGTGTTCTGTATGACTCTTTGAATGTCAATCGAGAAAATCACCACTGGTGGTTTGTCCTCAGTGCTAGCTTGGCTCAGCTGTTTTTGAAGGTCAGGCCTTTGAAGCACCAGCTGATCGCCTTTCCTCTGACAGAATGTTGATTGGCTGGATCTGGTACGCTTGGCTGTGCTGAGGGCCTTCTACCTGAAACCTGGGGTCAGAGCGACTGTCAGGCTGTGGGAGGACATCCTGAGTCCCCCTGGCTGCTTGTGTCATGTGTGCTGATGTGCAAATATGCAGTAACTTTGCCAGGTTGGCAGTGGCTGCAGTACACAGTCGTAAGTCAGAGTCAGGCCAACTGCTCCCAACATACGTGATTTTGTCCCTTTGATCCAGAAGAGATGCAGGTGTTTGGCTCAGAAGTGGTAACGTGCCATACAGTTGTCTCGGCTAGCCTGCAGACAAAACGTTTGATGTGCCGTTTGGCCGTTAGGTCTGAGCGGTATGACATGGAGGGGCTGTAATGGTGCGCTGGGTGGTGGGTATTTTCCGACATAAACATCTGAAGGGTGTGAAAGGGCAAACAAGGCCTCCAGCCCACCGCTTGCATCTCTTCCCCAGTGTCTGTTGTGGGAGCTGTAGGGATCAAGGCATCTCTGTAGAAGGCCTTAAAGGGTACTGAAGGTCATGATGATCCAGTTTCAGAATGTGGGCCACCTGTCTGGCTGTGTTGGAGAGAGCGATCGAGCCCTGGGCATAAGTGGCATAGTGGACTGCAGAGGGAGCCCTGGGCATAGTGGACTGCAGAGGGAGCCCTGGGCATAGGTGGCATAGTGGACTACAGTGTATTTAAGCAAAAACGGGGCAGTTAAGGGCCGTGAATACAAGAGAGTGACACAGACCCCCACCCCCCATATTTCCAAAAATTCTTGTGGATATTCTTGTTCTTGTGGATATGCGTTCTTATTTGTTTCCGTATGTGTGTGTTCACAGGGGGGAAATCACTTTGACAATTATGAGGAGGGCCATCTGGAGCTGGAGCAGGCCTCCCTGGACAAGCCCATAGAACCGGTAAGGCTACACCTGTAGTGCTGTGTGATTGGACTAGTCTGACTGCAGACCAACTATATGAGTGAATGATTGGTCAAATTGGATAGAGGAGTCCCTCCCAACCCCAACCCCAACCCACCCCATCTCCCTCCCTTTTTTGTGTGTGATGGTATATATAAAACATGCTTCCTCCCCACCTGTCACTCCCAAGATGTAGGTCTTGATCAATATCCCCCAACAGTATCATTAGTCCCTCCCTCCCAACCCCACTTTTTTTTTTTTACATTGCCTCCCCTCCTTATGCCATGTCTTGCCAGCCCCCCCCCTCCTCCATGCACTTTATTATTAAGATGTAGAAGAGAACATTTGACCACAGCTTTTTTGTTTTTTAAATGTTCTTAGGTGTTTGTTTGTTTGTTTGTGTGTGTGTGTTTGAGTGTCTTTTAGAGACCGTGAGAAATGAAATCATTAGACTTTTGATCAGTTTGCAGTTTTGGACAATTAAACTTCCCAAATTCTAAACTGCACAGAGATCGTGGAGTGGATCACACACTGTACTAACTCTCCCACCTTCACACATTCAGCTCACTAACCCCCCACGACTCACACGTCATATGAACACCGCAGCAGTAGAGTGCGTCCTCTGCTCACGTGTGTCTGTTCCCCAGCTGAGCAGCTCTCCTCGCCAGCTGGGTGTTCAGCGATGCCTGGATCTGTCTGTTCTTTCCAGAGCAGTGACCCTGAAGGGGACCAGACCACCAGATGCAGCTGTGCAGAGCCCCTGGAGCTTCAGAGCTCAGTTCACGTTCAGTTTTGCACATTTTATTATACTCATTTACAGTTCTGACATCCGAGTGACTGTAGAAGTTAGTGAAACATGCGTTATAATTTGCAAATGCACGTACATGATATAACTGATCAGCTAGACCAGATTCAAACTTGAAAAAAATAAATCTTCTTTAGCATAAACATGGTTATCTGATTCAGACACACATGGAGATACATGACAATCAAGTTCAAATTTGCTGTTGTCTACATGTTGTGGGGGACATGTAGATGAAGCCCAATCCCAATTTCCCCCCGAAGGCCTAAAACCTGAACCCTCACAGACTTGATTGAAGGCCTAAAACCTGAACCCTCACAGACTTGATTGAAGGCCTAAACCCTGAACCCTCACAGACTTGATTGAAGGCCTAAAACCTGAACCCTCACAGACTTGATTGAAGGCCTAAACCCTGAACCCTCACAGACTTGATTGACGTGATTGAGATAAGGAGGTGCAAGGGCTCAAAATGGTATAAATAGGAATGGGACGGCACGTTGTTACAGCACGTTACCGTGACACCAAAACATGTTGCGTACTATTGTGTGTTTGCATGTAACACTTTTTTCACGGCCAAGGCACTTAAGGGACACACTGCCACTGCTTCCGGGCTTCCCCTGGTAACCCTGGGTTTCAATGCTATGAACTGTGGGTAATAGTCTCAACATTGCAGACTTAAAGGAAAGAGTGCAGAAAGGGCTGACAGATATTTGACAGTGCGACAGCCCTAAGCCTTCGGCAACGCGCCTCAAAATACGTGAGTGTGGACCTTGGGTTTGGGACTGAGGCTCCTGCTTCTAGTGTCGGCGTCCTCAACACGCAGTAAACATAGGCGCAGCTTCAGCGCCCTCTCCACACTGAATCACAATCAGCCCATTATGAGTCCTTTATTAGGTACGTCAGCGGTAGCTCACAGCTGCACAGCTGTCAGTAGAGGAGCCCACCAGAGCTGCTCTGGCTCCTGTTCCTATGACTACCAGCTCATCGGTTAAGGTCAGCTGTTCCCCCTAACCACTAGTTAATGCTTGCTTTTCCCTCTGACTGCAGGCTCTTTTTCCCTTTGTTCACTCTACTGGCACTGATATTATGTTGCCCACTAGATCAAACAGTGGCTGGTTAATGGCTGATGATTTGATTTTAGGCTTGACTGGTAAAGGAGGGGATGGATATATTTTTTGAAGTTATAACAAGGAAATCACAAACCTGATATGAATACACAGCATCACCCCCATCATGCCCCCTCTCCTGTTGTTGTAAAAACTGAATGCAGGGAAGATTATTTATAGCCTGATGTCCACTGGCATGCTGTCAGTCAGTGGATAAAACTAGGTCGAGGCCCATTACCAGATTTAGCCATGTGGGGAACACACACTTTTAGATCTGTGACACTCAGAACCCCCCGTGCCCCCCCCCCACTCACAAACAAACAAACAAACAAACAAACAAACAAAGTTGAGAGGTCATGCTCTCTAGCCCTGCTTTGCTCTCCAGCCCCTGCACACAGTCCCAGCCACTCACATCAGCTCCTCATGTTAAGTGTGCTGGTGGTGGTTTTATACGCATCACCCTCAGTGTGTCATCCACTCCACAGACACAGGGCACTGAGAAACACTGAAATGGAGGATGGAAAAACGATTGGATGCAGTGTACAATTGTGTGTGTGTGTGTGTTGGTGTTAGAGAAAGTGTATACTCTAGGTGTTCTTGTGTCTTTGTATGTAAGAGTGTGTGTGAGTGTGTTGGCACAGTATGTGTCAGATATTTTCAGTATTGTACACAACTTGGGGTGTTCGACATTTCTCTCCTGCAGCGAATTGGCCCAAATTAGCTAAGCAGCTCTGACCGGTTTGTATCTGCACGCTCTGCTTTCCTTCTACTGTCTTTAGGGGCTCCTCGTAACGCTTTTCTCTCTCTCTCTCTCTCTTTTTTCTCTTTTTCTCTCTGTCTCTCTTTTTCTGTCTCTCTCTGTCACCCCCTCCCTTCTGTTTTCTCTCCTCCATCTATTTCTCTACTCTATTTCTTGTTCTCTCTCTCTCTCTCTCTCTCTCTCTCCAACACAGTGATTCGGTGTACAGTACCCTCTGTCATTATGTGCTGGCATGGTGCTTGTGCAACTGGGACTGCATTTTTCGCTGACAAGGCACATAGATAATATCGCAGGCAGCTTCTTTCTCTCTCTCTCTCTCCTCTCTCTGTCTGTCTCTCTCTCTCTCACTGAGGCTGACAGGCTTATCCTTCGCTCGCTCCCTCCCCCACAACAACGGCTACAATGGCCCCCGCCGCATTAGCAGCTGCCCTCTACACACAATCCAAAAACTGAAAGGCGAAAAGAAACGCATTAAGCGCTGAGAAATCCAGCTGGACGTTGACGCTTGCCAGCGCCCTCCTGTTGAGAACCTGGGGCAGTTAGGTGAAGGTGCCCTTCCTCCTGACCCCTGGAGGTCGCATTAAAGACATGAGTCACGAGGCCTCTGCAGTGCTATGAATCATCACAAGCAGAGAGAGAGAGAGAGAGAGAGAGAGAGGCAGAGGCCAGAGAGATGGGCCGGATGCTACGGCAGCAACAGCAGGAGCTCGATGCTGGGCAGAGGCACGGCAGGGCATTCATTTTTATAGCACTCGCTGTTCATATAAATGGTTTAATAGTGCAGTAATGGGTTCGCTTTCATGCAAGCTCAGCATAGTCCAAAATTGAGTAATCACTGCTCGTATGAATAACCCTGCAAGGTTAGGTGCAGTGTCTTTAGGTGGATAGATAAGGAAAAATGTAATTAATCTTAGTCTTCAGTACATTTTAAAAGAGTCATTATGTTTCACATGTTAGTCTCTCAGTGTAGCATCAAGAGTGTACTGAGTTAATGAATCTACTACCTCTAGATACAGCAGCATTCCTCTTAAGCTGATAGCCGCCACACAGAGATTTATTCATTCAGTGGACGGTTATCAGGAGGACCTCTGCTCCGGACCGTGAGGGCGCCAGGGGGGAGGGAGAGCAAGGAAAGGTGGCCTGGCCACTGCCTGACTGAAATCCTTCTCATGCTCCTGCACTATTGTCTATGGAGGGGGGTGGAGGGCAGGAGCCCTGCACACAGAGCACACTCTACACAGCTGTCACTTTTTGATTTGTCACACACACACACACACACACACACACACACATACACACATTGATATATGCTTGCAGTTGTCCAGGATAATCTGATCCCTGGCTTCAACAGTGTATTTTGTAAGGACACATTCACACTAACGTGTGTGATTGAGCCCCTCCCTGTGACAGCTGTGTGTGTGTGTGTGTGTTTGTGTGCGTGTGTGTCTGTCTTCTGGGCATTTAGTGTGTTTGGCGCTCTTGCCCCCACGCCCCTCCTCCTGCCTCTCATTGTGTGTGACTGGTAGGCAGCTAGAGATCTGTGGTTCTTCATTTGGGACCTAGTGTTCACTTTTCTCTTTCTTTGATTCTGACTTTTGTTTGAATTGGTTCTTTACTCTTCTTCTTCTTCTTCTCCTCCTCCTCCTCTTCCTCCCCCTTTCCCTCTATCTGTTTCTCTAACATTGGTTATTTGCTTTGCATGCCTTAACTAGGTAGCACAAGTTCCTCCATCACCCCAATACCACGCCTTGCCACAAAGAAAAAGAGATGAGAGATGTGCACAGGGCAGCGCTCTCCATCACACACACACACACTGCTGACAGCTGGCTGGTGGTTTCTGATCAGCTGCAGTAAGTGGAGTTGATCGTCACCATCAGCCCTTGTCCAGTGCCCACACACGTCTAGTCTCATCTCATCAGTATTACTGCTCATTACCCTAGTGTCCCCCAACACACACACACACACACACACACACATACATCTTCCCTTCCAGACTGCCCTGTCCAGTATGTCTCTCTGTAGGCCTCTCCTTCTTGTGGTTTAAGTTAAATGTGTGATTAAGAAAATCCTCTAACCCCCCCCTACATGCACTTCCCCCCCCCCTCCCCTCTCTTCTCTTCTCTGGGGGCAGAGCTGCACACACCCCTCTCTTCCATCTCACTTTCTCCTGGGAGTTAAGAGTTCCAACACCTTTTTGTTTTTTTATTTGTTTATTTATGTATATATATATTTTACCCAAATTATTTTCTGATTAATAGACAAGTCAAAGTCACCACGTGAATATGTTGCCATGCTTCTCACACCCATAGCCTGTAGATGTGATGTAACACTCTTGAATGCTGTGAGCTGTAGTAGTGTGTAAGACTGCGAGAGTAACGTAGAGTTGGTGCAGAAGAGCACAAGCCAGTGGTGACCGTTTCTGGGTCCTTTTTTCTTGTGTTGTGTGACGTCTGACTGTTCTTTTGACAGGCCAGGTTTTTAAAGCCAGGTTCGTATGGACATGTTTCTCCTCCACCTGCACTGCTGTCGGACTCCTCAGCAATGTCGCTTTTTTTCCATCTGTCTCTCTCTCTCTCTCGTTTTTTTTTGTTTTTTTTTCTTCCAAGTGCACTCATCTTTCCATCCCTTCACTCATTTGCATGCCACCTGTCCGTCACCCTCACCTGCCCCCCCCCCCCCTCTCTCCGACTGGTCCATCTCCGCCCAGAGCACCTGGAATCTCCATCAGCAGGTCTGCCTCAAATCCTCAGGCGTGCTGTTTTGATTGGCTGTCCTAAATTCCAGTCCCCCCCTCCCCCCTGAAGTGTTTATATTCGAGTGCGTGTGCTGCCGGCTGAAACATGTGCGGGAGCAAGGACGCTGCAACCTCCCCCCTCCACCCCCCTCCACCCAGCTCTGCTCTAGCACTGCAGAGGCTTGTGTCCACTGCTGCAGAGTTACTGCAGTGCAGGCGGGGTGGGTGGGTGGGTGGGGTTTAACCCACAGCGCAGCACCACAAGCATCCACTCTTTTAGAGACCACAGATAGCTCCAGGATGCTTGTGTGGGAATCCAGGGAAGTGTAGTTTGTTGCATCGTCACAGACACAAAATGCTCACATTGCTGGGCTGTGCTGTGCTGTGCTTTTATTTCTGGGACTGCGCAGATTTAGAAGTGCATTGGAGCCGCAGAGAAGGTGCAGACATTAGTCCTATTCTAAGCCCCGGAACAAGAACAGGACACACACACACACACACACACACAGGCACAGAAAGGCACAGAAGAAGCAAGCAGGGAAACAGGCACGGCCCTGAGGGTAGTTAAGAGGAGAACTAAGGATGCTTTATACAGAAACCATCTGAAAAAAACATCTGCATAGGAGTCTCTCTCTCCCCTCACCCCTAACTCTGCCTGTCTTCTTCCCGTATTAAATAGCTCCCTTTTTAAGGTATAATACGCTGATCATAATGCACCAGTCAGTACAGCACTAGCCCACATGTTCCCCAGGGGGTTTGAGATAAGGGGATGGCTTCCCACTATTGGACTCTAAAAACAACCTCGGCCAGTGGAGGGCCAATGTCTACACAATCACCAGGTGTGTCAACAAGAGGGCGGAGATGACAGGAAGGGGTGGGGGGCGGGTCCTATGCGGGTGACCACACCACTTTCAGGCACTAACACCACTTGCCCTCACCCCTGTCTCTCTCTCTCGCCATCCAATCAATGCCTTGCCTGCGTTGCCACCGGCACCCCCCCTCGTCCAGTCCATGGCAGTCAATGAGTTCCCCCTCTCTCTGGTTAGATGACCCTTGACCCTTGAACCTTGTGCATCACCACCGTGTGCCCGTACTCATCTCTCTTAATCGGTCATCCAGCCAGATTATTGGCTCTCACTGCTTTCTGTGCTCATGGGTCTACTAACACCAAACCGCCCTCGTCCCTCAACCCCTTTTGTTGATGATTAACACCAGATGCATGCTGGGTAGTTTTGAGTTGAGTTCCTCTCCTCTCTCTCTCTCTCTCTCTTATTTTGTTGACTTCTTTCACCTCCGTGTGGACCTGCGTTGGTTTTGCTGTTTTTTTCTTTTTGTTGTTGTTGATGTTGTTGTTGTGGTTAGCTGTAAATGAGCTTGGAGTCCTGAGTTTTGTTGAATGATGATGATGATGATGATTGATGTGTGTGCTTTGGTGGGAAAGCCTGCTCTTTTTTTTTATTTTTTCCTCTCGCTTGTCATCTCCTCTCTCTGTTCCATGTCTGTGTCTGCAATGACCCGTCACTGGACATCTAAGTGTCAGACACGCACCCTTCCCTTTCCCCTCCGTCCACTTCTCTCCTTTCACACAACCAGGGCCTTGGTATGGTAACCCAAGGCCTTTCTCATACCCCCCCCCCTCACATAACTCTCTTTCCCTCTCTCATCCTCCCTGTCCCACTCCTCCTTTGTGATCTCTTTGAAACGTGTCATTGTTCTTGAGCTCATAGACAATTCAAAAGTTTCTGGTCCTTTTTTTGTTCTTTTCTTCTGGTTTCCTTGCTAATGCACTTGTGTTGTTCCTTCTCTCTGCCTCTCTGTGTTGTTTGTGTCCGTCCGTCTGGTGCTTTATATATGTATGTTTCCTGTCATACGTATATAAGCTCCTCTGTCGAGGAGGCAGTAGAGGGCTCCAGTCTTAGACGTATCCCGAAGACACTATGTCTCCCAGTAATAGAAGCTAGGCTAGGAAATATGGATTTGCAGATATTTTACTGATAGAGGTATAGTTACCTAGATAGACTAGTTACCTCTCTTTGATGTCCAACCCTTCTTCCTCCTCCTCCTCCTCCCACAGCCTTGTGCCTCCACTTCTCTGTGTCTCTCACCTGCTCCTCTTCCTCTCTGAAGAAGGGTAACAATCACTCAGGAGTGTAGGTGTGGAGGAGGAGGAGGATGAGGAGGAGGAGGATTATGGTCTTGGTGATGTATAGGATGATATTAGCTGTGTTGCTTTATGTGTGTGTGTGTGTGTGTGTGTGTGTGTGTGTGTGTGTGTGTGTGTGTGTGTGTGTGTGAGTTTGAGCGAGCGAGTGAGCAAGAGATACATAGAGAGAGAGAGAGAGAGAGAGAGTGTGTGTGTGTGTGTGAACATATCTGTGTGTGCATGGAAAGCTTCTCTTATTAGTGCAATATTTGTGGTCTCTCTCCCCTGTGTCCCCTGGCAGGATAACATCGGTCACCGGCTCCTGCAGAAACATGGCTGGAAGCTGGGACAGGGCCTGGGCAAGAGCATGCAGGGTAAGGCCCACCTCTCCCCTCCCCTCCTCTCCCCTCCTCCACCCCCCTCTGGTCTTCTCTTCACTGCCTCTGGTTGATCTCAAAATGGTTATTTCTCTACCTATCTCACTAGCTTCCCCCCTCTCCCTTTGTGTCTCTGGTTGTGCTCTCTCTCTCTCTCTCTCTCTCTCTCTCTCTCTCTCTCTCTCTCTTTAAAGTGCGCTCTTGAAAGACAAATTATATAGAAATGAGGTTGATGCATTTGAAAGTGTGTGTGTGTGTGTGTGTGTAGGGTCTGCTCTCTCTGATGGTGGGTGGGACAGAAGGACGGGTGGAGGGGAAAAGAGGAGCACGTAGTGGAGGGGAAGGGAGGGGCGCAAACAGCATGTTATCTGTGGCCGTATCCTGTCCCACCATTCACTTGGGTTGGGGCAGATAAAGCCCAACTTGTGCAGGAAAATTAGCACACAGAAACCTCTTTTTGTGGGGACCTGCAAAAAAGTGACGCGTTGAGATTTCGCATTTGGATTTCAAATATCCTATAAGCTCTCAAGCTTATACACACGCACACACACGCACACACACACCCAGACACACACGCACACACACACCAAGACACACACGCACACACTTGTTCATAGTCAACAAAACAGCTCTGTAGGAGCCAACCCCTCCTTCTGGTATTCTGTTCATTTGTATGTGAAGGCCGAGTCATACACATTCCATCACTCACACAAACAGATACACAGAGCTCTCCAGGGAAACACTTGTCTTATTGTGCACTGGGTGTCAAACCACAGCATTCAGATATAGTGGGCAGCGTGCCTGAGAAACCATAGGGGGTGGGGCAGGGCGGGGGCAGTGCCAGTTAAGAGAGCCATGGCCATAGCCTGCTTGGATCACAGGATCTGCTCACTCAAGGATTCCACTGAAAACTGCTAAACTAATTAGTATATCAGCTCAAATCAGAGTGCCTTCTGTTACATCACTCTGTGTAGAAGAATAGGCCTCGCAACCGCTGCAGTTTATTTCTCGCCCAGAATCTCTCAAAACCACCCCTCCCAACAGTGAGAACAGTGTGTGTGTGTGTGTGTGTGTGTGTGTGTGTGTGTGTGTGTGTGTGTGTGTGTGTGTGTGTGTGTGTGTGTGTGTGTGTGTGGTGATGTCTTGGGAGCTGATGTCATGTTTGGCCGGTGGAGCAGTATTGAGGCATTGATTGTGAGGTTGCGGGGTCAGTTGATTTAGTGTTGTTCCAGCCGCACTCCCACGCTGATACCTCCGACAGTGTGTGTGTGTGCAGCAGCCTGCATCTGCACTGCATTAGAGCAGCTCCACTCCACTAATGGAAAAAACCTAAGCGCGCGCTCTCTCTCTCTCTCTCTCTCTCTCTCTCTCTCTCTCTCTCTCTCTCTCTCTCTCTCTCTCTCTCTCTCTCTCCCATCTTTCTCTTCATCCTACTTTCACTCTTACCTCAGAAAGGTCTTGGCGGGGGATTAAGGGTGATATGGTGTGTGTGCTTGTCATCCACACCAGATAGGGTGGGTTTCTACACACTCACTGCATCCGGAAATGGGATTAGTTTCACTTCCCAATGGAGAGAACGGACAGGAATGTCGGAGGGGGGGGGGGGGGGGGGGGGGGGGGGGTAGGAAGAGGGACAGAGAGGGATGGAGGCAGCGAGCGACGGAGCGAGGGAGGAAGGAAGGGATGACCTTATTGAGAAACAGCTCAGAAAGGAAGAGTGGAAAAACTGATTGCCTCTCCCCTCTGACTAAGTATTTCTTCAGCTCTGCATAACACTCCGTGTGTGTGAGTGAAAGAGAGAAAGAAAGAGTGTGTGTGTGTAACTAAGAGGAAACACATGATGGCAATGACTTAATGGAGCACCTTGGGACTGTAATTTTGCCTTAACCCTAACCTGACATTCTTCCCTCCCTGTTGTCCAGGAGACAGGCTGACTGCATGTTAATAGACGTACAGCTATGTTTTCCCCCCCGAGTTTGACTTTATGTTGAATTGACTCTGTTTTCATTCTTCTTTTTGTTTTTGTTTTTTTATCATTTTGTTTTTTTAGGTAAGGTTTGTAGGACCACCCCCTATGTGGTGTGTGTATGTGGTGTGTGTGTGTGTGTGTCTGCGTGCGTGCGTGCGCGCGTATATGTGAACGGGAATAGGCTAACCCTTCTTTATAATGTAGCCTAACGTCTTCTCTTAGCTCTTTCCTCTGTAAGCTTGATATGACTAAACTTATCTGCTGAATAATGCCAGCAATGTGATTTGACATGCCACACTAAATGAGAGCAGTTAGAGAAGCGGTAATGACTGATTGATTGATTGATGATGGGGAGTTTCTCTTGATTGGGAAGATGACGCATCATCATAGAGGTTTTAATGAATTTGTCCCTAATTTAGTGGCTGCCACGGGGTGGGGATATATATACATACATATATATATTTTCCGATTGGCTGTGTACATGAGTGAGAGCTTTTCTGATTGGCTATGGTTATGACTCCGCCTCCTGTGAATGACTTGCAGAATGAGCCTGAATCTCCGCCCACTCCCTTCCCTTCGCCTATGTTTTTATTCTGTGTCTTGTTTCTTCCTCCTCCTGTCTGTGACGTGACCTGTATCGGTGTGGTTGTGTTGTGGGTGTGGGGTGTATGTGTATGTGTGTATGTGTGTGTGTCGGTCACTGCTGAGGGTGTAGGGCCAAGGTGCTTTGCCTTGCAGGAGAACCTCACACCAGCCGGTGCCCAGTCCCCCACTCACACCAAGTATGAGCAGAACAGCTAAAGCCCCACCTTCCCTGTCCCCTCTCGCCACCCCCCACCCCCCACTAGGAGTTTTAAGCAGCACATGAGTGGAGGAGAGCATCAAACATGATCATCACAGAGCAGAGCAGGTTACAGCAGGCCTGGGTGGACAACACTGGTCTATATTACAGCAGAACACACCAGAGCATTGAATTAAAGGAAACCACATGCATCAGCAGCAAAACCAAAATTATAGTCAGAACACGCCACAACACACCAGAGCGGACTACTGTACAGTCCATTCGTTCACAGAGGACCAAATCTAGCGTAGACTACATGACATTTCTGCACACAGGAATATGCCACACCCAACTACACAAAGTTAAAGTACTCCTTTGCCACCATGCTACGAGGAGTACACCAAATTATTATGCATCTGGAGTACACTATAATGGTGTTGAGAATACTACACTAGATGCAACCTTACCATACCAACACTTCTCCAGAGCAGACCACATCAGACTGCACTAGCACAGACCACATCAGACTGCACTAGCACAGACCACATCAGACTGCACTAGCACAGACCACATCAGACTGCACTAGCACAGACCACATCAGACTGCACTAGAACAGACCATGTCGTACAAGGAAGGTAATTGGTCTTTGCCTCCCCACGGTGCTTCTTAAAACTGGCGTCTCAGCCGAGTGCACCCCTCACCTCAGGACCTCCCTTGAGTCTCTCTGGAGGATCGTGCTCCCCTGAGTGTCTCCCCCAAGAATGCGCCCCCTGCTGGTAGCATGGTAAGCCGAGAGGTGATGGTGATGGTGGTGGTGGTGGTGGGAGGTGGGGTTACAGTCCAAGGCACTGTGTGTTCTCCCCTCGCAGGAGCACAACACCGCCTACCTAGAGGAGAGAACAGGAGAGGAGAGGAGAAGGGTGACTGTTCTGATCCGTAGAAACAATTTGGCATCTTTTAAGGTATGACCCCTCAAATTGTGCATGTCTGGTCTAATCAACAATTGAGCAGAGGGTACTTCATTGAGTAGAGACGACATCCTGAATCAACATCCTTTCCTTTCTGAGGGGAAAACAGTGTCAACTTAGGCAACCACAAACAAGCGCCGGCACCGCCCTAACTGGTGAATAGGTGGGGGAAGCAAAAGGCCTGGTGTGGGGGCATTCCTGAAGGTACCCTGCCCCGAAACTCGACCCCACCCCTCCCCTGACCCCTGACCCCTCTGTATGCCTCAATCTTCCTGCTTAACCAATTGGTGTTTCTTTTTTGCAGCATTATGATCCTGGCCATGTTGTGCTGATGGTAAACTTAGTGGTAAATGTTCTTTTTCCCCCTGATTGATTCTTTTCATTGTTTATTTATTTTGTTTATTTGCTTTGATTTTTTTTTTTCCTTTAATTTGTTTACACTCCCCCTCCCCCCATTTTTGTTTTTCATTTTGGTTTCTAATTCCTTTCATCAGAGCACCAGTGTTTTTTTAAATAGGCTTTCAACTCTCCCCCTCCTCTCCCTTTCTCTCGCTCTTTCGTACTGGAATTAGCCTTCATCCTGCTGCCTGTGTATCTGTGGTCATGTCTCCTCTCCTAGAGCATCCTCATGATGTTTGATTTCAGTTTTTGGATGTGTGTGTGGGGTCCGGCGGGGGGGGTTAGACATTGCAGATTCACTTTCCTTTTTTGTTTCTGTGCGCACTGGTTATTAGACTGCCCCCCCCCCCCCCCCCCCAAACACACACACACACACACACACACACACACACACACACACCCCCGCTAGAGGGGCCTTGAAGTGAAGTCCCAGGGGATGGGTTAGGATTGACGGGTGACACACACGTACCCCTCCGTAGCACTGCTTGAGCACCAGAGCACCACAGCCGACACACACACACACACACACACACACACACACACACACACACACACACACACACACATGTATGCGCAAACTGAAATCGTGAATGAAATCGCAGGCATGCTCCAAATGTACTTTTGCATTACTTCACATGACCAGGCCACATTATTTCCGCATATTCCCCCCGTGTCATTGTCTTTCTGTCTTACTCTCTCTCTCTCACACACACACACACACACACACACACACACACACACACTCTTCTTCCTCTGGTGCCCTGGTGCCAGGCAGTACTGTGAGGATATGAGGGCTGTAATTATTCCATTGGGCTGAGCTACTGATGTGAGGTACCTATGGGGGCGTGAGGGGCTGGATGAAACTCTAAGGGTTAAGGGGAGAAAGTGGAATCAGTTCATTTGATATTCCCTGCCCCTTGAATCCTTTTCGTGTGTGTGTGTGTGTGTGTGTGGGGGGGGGGGGGGCTGGCCGGCCAAGTGGAGTTAGTTGGGTATGGGATCTGTGCTAAGTCACTCATAGTCGACACCACAGGTGAAAAAACACGAAAAGGTCAAAGAACCAATGGTAACTGGTTGACCACATCTATTGAGTGAACATATTTGTGTGCGCTGTACTAAGTCACAAGGTTGTAGCGTGAGCCCAAGGGGATAATGGCCTGGGAGATGGTCCTGCCAGTGAGACTAAAAAGGAAAGGGAAAAACTGAAACCAAACTAAAAAGGATTGAACCGAGTCGTGATTGGCTGTATTCATGGCGGCAGTCCCTGCAGCAGCAGCTCAGTATGACTTATTTTTTGTGTTATGTTCTCTGTTTTTGTGCCTCTTACCCCACAAAAGCCCTGTGTGTGTGTGTGTCTGGCTCAAACGAATGTATTTGTGTGTGTGAGTGTGTGTGTGTGTGTGTGTGTGTGTGTGTGTGTGTGTGTGTGTGTGTGTGTGTGTGTGTGTGTGTGTGTGTCCTGTTCTTTTAGCTCAGGTAAGTAACTCCCACCCCTGCACTTGTCACCATGGCGACCTCTGACCTGTGACGTCACTGCTGCTGCTGTAGCTCAGTGCTTGTGTCCTCTCACTCTGTATATATATATATTTTCTTCTCTCTCTCTCTCTGCCTCTCTCCCTCCTTCTTTCTGTGCTTCGTTTGGCTGGTTATGAGTGGATTAAGCAATTATGTGTCAATCTCCAACCGTAGTGTTTTCTTTTTGATTGTCTTTTTTTTCTTTTTTTTTTCTTTGATTTATCCATTAAGTTTTCTTTTTGTTGTTTTGATTTTTTTTCCCGTTTTGTTTGTCCTCTGAATTAATTTTCCTCTGGCCCAGTCCTTTTCACAGCTTGCATAGTGTTGTCATGGTAACGAGATGAGGGCAAAGAGAGTGCCTCTGCTTTAAACAATGTGAGATGGAAGGCAGGTCAGCTGAAGTGGTGATTTGTCATCTGTGTGAAAATGGCAGGAGAGGGAGATGAACAGAGAGAGAGGGAGGGAGGGAGGTAAATGGAAAGGGATACGGAGAGCAGAGCTAGACATAATTCTGCCAGTTATGTTCCCTGCCATCCAGATACTCCCATGCAAATCACCAGTTGCCACATAAATGGATATATATAACAAAAACATTGTAAAAGTGATGAATTGGAACATGCTAATCTGGTCCTCAGTTGAATATGTATGCACTCTTTCACAGAACAGAGCATAAGAAATTAGTCCCAAACCAGTTCCCATTTGGCCCACATCCTCCCCAAGTAGCCAGGCCGCATGGTAGGGCCCTGGTGGAAGCAAGCCGTGAGAATGGCTGGGCGTTTGGTTCACTGTAGCTTTCTGGTCTCTTGCACTTGAAGGCAGTTTCTCTAACCCAGCACCCTGTGCCCTGCGCAGGCTGTCCCCCCACCCCCACCCCCCCTATGCAGTGCGCCCTTGTGCGCCCACTCCTTCCCAAAACAATAACACTTGCCCCTCTCTCTGTGCCCCCCCACCTAAAAAAAAAATAAAAATAGGCCGGACGGACCCTGTGCCCATCAGCCTCAAACAAGATGTCATGGGAATGGGACGAATGGAGATGGAGGTGAGTGGGTTGATGCCAGTCCTGTGTGGCTGTGTGTGTGGCTGTGTGTACACCTTAGCATGGTTTATGCCACTGTATGTGCTGTGTGTGTACATGTTAATATCAGTAGGGTTTATGTCACTATGTGTGTGCATGTTTATTCTGTCACTGTGTGCGTGCGTTTGCATGTTAACCTCAGTATGGTTTATGCCTCTGCGTGTGTGTGAGCCTGACCTGTCTTACCTGTTCTGTGCTTTGTGTGTGTAGTTGGATTATGCAGAGGATGCTACAGAGAAACGTAGAGTTCTGGAGATTGAGAAAGAGGACACCGAGGAGCTGCGGCAGAAATACAAGGTCAGTCTCCTTCCGCCATGACTCAGCACATTTGTGTGTGCTTTGGTGGGAACGTTTCCTCTCGCTCGTCATCGCCTCTCTCTGTGCCACGTCTCCGTCTGCACCGACCCGTCACTGGACATTTAAGTGTCAGACACGCTCTCCTTCCCTTTCCCCCGCCCTCCACTTCTCTCCTTTCACACAACCAGGGCCTTGGTATGGTAACCCGAGGCCTTTCTCATCCCCCCCCCCCCCCACATAACACTCTCTGTATGTCTGTCTGTCTGCAGTGTGATGGAGAGATATAAGCCAGTGACATAAGACTTCCATTAGTAGATGATAACCTTTTTATCATTAATATGATAGGAGTTACAAAACGGCACCCATGACTGTGTCTGTCTACAGGACTTTGCAGAGAAGGAGAAGGCCATTGCCAAAGCTCTGGAGGACCTGAGGGCTAACTTTTACTGTGAGCTATGTGACAAGCAGTACACAAAACATCAAGAGTTCGACAACCACATCAACTCTTACGACCACGCACATAAACAGGTGAGAAAGACGCACGCAGTATGAAGTAGTAGGTCAAGGGAACGAAGTAGAAAAATCGTTCTCTGCCTCCTGCTCCCCCTCTCTGTTTTTATTTCCTCTCTCTCCTTTCTTCTGTCCCATGCAGAGGCTGAAAGAGCTGAAGCAGAGGGAGTTTGCGCGGAACGTGTCGTCTCGCTCTCGCAAGGGTGGCAAGAAGCAGGAGAAGATGCTGCGGAGGCTGCACGAGCTGGCCGAGCAGAGAAAGCAGCAGGACCGGTAAGTGGTGCTGCCCCCTAGTGTACATATCAGTGCACACATAAAACACTGGCATTCGCTCACGCTAGCCCACAGCTTTCAAGAGCACAATGGCCTTTCTGAGTCAACCAATCCCAGCTTGGCCAGCCCCAGAATATCAGATCCCCAGTGGAACAAGCTTTTTATCGCAGTCTCAGATTAATTGTTGCATACTAAAGAGATGGAGCTGATTGGAGTGAGTGAAATTGACGTGTTATGGTACACACATGTAATTATGTTGGAAAAAAAACATGGAATTAAGATTAATTGAGATATGGAATGTATGGAACAGGTTTTGTAAATGGCAAACATTATATTATTTTAATAAATGTGTTCTTTGTAATTAACTGCTGTATTTTCTCCAGGACTCCTGGGAGTGGCCCCATGTTCAAGGCCACGACAGTGGCTGTGGACGGTGAGAAGGAGGACGAAAGTGAATCCTCCAACCCAGAGAGCGTGCCCATGGCGTCAGACAGCACCAGCGAAGTATCGACAGCTGAGGAGCGCGGTAACCAGGGCTCCCCGAGGCCCGGACCGCCAATCAGCTTCTCCTTTGGGAAGCGCAGCAGTTCTCCGAGCACGCAGGCGGCAGCGCAGGCGCCCAAAGTCAGTGTGTCCTTCTCCTTCGCCAAGAAGGCCCCTGTGAAGCTGGAGACTGTCGCAGCTCTGTTCACCGACCCGGGAGAAGAGGTGCTGGAAGGGGAGGAAGGCCAGGAGGAGGTGGCTGGTGGAGAGAAACCAGCCGGGGAGACGGAGACAGCAGGGGCTGGGGGGACTGCAGAGGGCACAGCAGGTGGCGCCACGGCGATGGCAGAAGTCGTGGTGGCGGGCAACGAAGACCAGCCAGCAGCCGATGATGGTGCTTCACTTGCCTCCACGCTTAACAAACTGAAGATGATGATGAAGAAAGAGGAAGGCTATGCGGGTCAGGAGCCCCAGTATTACCACTACATGCCACCTGCACACTGCCGGGTCAAACCCCACTTCCAGTTCCTGCTGTTCATGAAGGCCTCAGACCAGTGCCTGATCCGCGAGGAAGAGGACGGGGCAGAGGAAAATGGGAAAAAGGCAGCAGTGGTGGGGGGGGAAGCAGAAGCAGCACCAGCACCAGCAGCACCAGCACCAGCACCAGCAGCAGCAGCAGCAAAAGAAACAGAAGCAGAAGCAGCATCAGCATCAGAAACGGCAGGAAAGGAAGGAACAGAAGGGAAAGAAGGGACAGGGGAAGCGGCAGACAAAGACACGACCCCACAGCCCACAGCCACAAGCTGCAAACCTGAGAAGGAACCGGAGAGCGAAACCACAGAGAGCAAGCCTGCCAAGCCCACTCCCTCCTCCTCACCCAAAGTGAAAACGGAGAAGAGTGAACAAGGTTCTGGAACCCCCACGGCGTCTGTCCCCGCCCCCACCACCGTCACCGTCCCCGCTCCCACCCCCACCCCTGTCGCGCCAGCAGGGGACGCCCCCAATCCTGAGGGCCCCCGGGTGCCTACAGGCCCCTTCTTCCCAGTGCTGAGTAAAGACCAAAGCACCACCTTGCAGTGGCCCTCAGAGCTGTTGGAGTTCACCCGCGCTCAGCCCGCCCTCTCTTACAGCTGCAACCCCCTCTACTTCGACTTCAAGCTGTCCCGCTGCCGAGCTGCCAACAAGAATGCCAAAGCGGCGGGTGGCAGTGGGGAGTCCAAACACGGTGTAACCGGGACAGCCAAAGCGTCTGGTGGGGAAGGTCAGGACCCTAAACAGGATAATCCTGACAGTGCCCCCTCGACAAGCCAGGTGTCAGAGACCGCAGCGAGGCCCTCGGAACAAAAGCAGCCCAACCTCAAGCCAGAGGGGGTTGAGCAGCAGGTGCTGGACCCAGAAGCCGGAGGATCCAAGAAGAAGAAGAAGAAAAAGAAGCATCGGAAGAGCAAGCATTCCAAACGCAAAAACAAAGAGCGTGAGAGAACCGTAGGGGTGGAGGGAGAGGCTGAGGCACCAGCAGAGAAGACCAAAAAGAAGAAGAAGCACAAACGGAAGAAGAGCAAAAACAAGCGGTCTGGAGAGGAGGAGGATGACGAGGACGGAGGTAAGGAGAAGGAGAAGGAGAAGGAGAAGGAGAAGGAGAAAGAGAAGGACAAAGACAAAGACAAGAAGAAAGAAAAGGAGGACAAAGGAGCCACTCCTCCCGAGTCTTCAGCTGGGGTTTCCACGGCAGCTGAGGCGGGGAAAAGGAAGCGTCCACTGAAGGAGGGTTCTCAACGCCCGGCTGGAGAGGAGAGCAAAGCTGGTACATCGGAGGAACACAACGGTACCAAGCGTCTGAAGGTGGAACCTCGTGTTCCTCCAACGTCGTGCTCAGCCTCTGCCCAGCGAGGAGGCTCAGGCCGCGGCCGGCCGCCCAGCAGCGAGAGCGAGGAGGATGGAGGCGGGGGCTCTAAAGGGTCCCATAACCACCGCAGACGCTCCCGCTCCCCCCACGGCCAGAGCCGGCGGCAGCGCAGCGAGGACTCTGCCCGCTCCCGCAGCCGCTCCAGTCGCCATGGAGACCACCACGGCCGGCGACGCCACCGCAGCCAGTCATACTCGAGCAGCTCAGAGCGCTCCTCGGCAGGCAGCAGCTGCAGCAGACGCAGCCGCCACTACTCCGACAGCTACAGTGACTACAGCACGGGTGTACGCCACACACGCTCCAGCCGTCGCCGCTCCAAGCGCCGATCCGACTCTGGCTCAGATTACGAGCGCCGCAGCCGGTCACGCCGCCACCGTTACTCCTCGTCGTCCTCATCCTCCCGTTCCCGCTCACGCTCCCACGGCCGGAGGAGGCACAGGAGGCGCAGCAGCTCTCGCAGCTCTAGCAGCCGGAGCCGCAGCCGGAGCAGCAGTAGTGGGCGCTCGTGGCGGCGCAGCTACAGCCGTAGCCCAACCTCGCGCTCTTCCGTCTCCAGCCGGGGATCCCCTGCACCACGCTGCCACAGCCCCACACGCCACTTTAACCGCACCAGCATCTACCGCTCGCAGTCCCCACGCACCTCGGGTCGCAGTGGCGGTGGGCGCAACAGCAGCTCACAGGGCACACGGACAGGCGGGAGTGAGAGCAGGAACTCACTCACGGCCCGGCAGCTGCTGGAGAAGATCCAATCCCGCAAGGGCTCAGACAACCACGGCTCGGGCACAAACAAGCCCGGCGGGAAGGTCAAGGACCCTCCACAGGGCTACTTTGGGCCAAAGTTGCCCCCACTTTTAGGTAGTAAAGGCATGTTGCCCTTGTTTGGCAAGTTGCAGGCAGGTAAGAAGCCATCTCTGCTTTCCCTGACCCGCCCTGAAGATCCAGCCAAGAGTGCTGGGAAGAGCTCGGAGGCAGGGGGGGAGGTCTTCCTGGTAGAGCCCATCAGAGAGTTTCCCCCTCCTCCGCCACCTGCTCTTCCGCCAGTGCAGAAAAAGCAGCAGCAGCAGCAGCAACAACAACAGCCGAAGCAGCAGGAAGAGAATCCCCCACTGGCAACCAACGCTGAAGAGCTGCAGGTCCATCCCGAGCCTCAGCTGTTTGAGCAGGAGCCTGGTCTTCTGATTCCACCTTTCCAAGGAGATCTGGCCCCTGACCCTTCTGCCCCCATCATGGAGCGTCTGATGGGCCCGCAGCCCACCATGCATCCCTACTCGGGCTACGCCCCACCCAACATGGACGAAGAAGAGTTCATGGAACCCGAGGAGGACGGACTGGCGCCGCTGGAGAGCCAGCCGATCACCTTCACGCCGGAGGAGATGGAGAAGTACGGCAAGCTGCAGCAGGCGGCCCAGCAGCACATCCAGCAACAGCTGCTGGCCAAGCAGGTCAAGACCTTTCCCTCTGCGGCGGCGGCGCAGGCAGCGGCCAACCTTGCTGCTGCCGCCAACCTCGTGCAGGCGCCTCCCCCTCCCCCTACTCTCCAGCAAATCCACATCCAGCAGCAGCCGGCGGTGTCGGCCGCCTCGGCCACCTCTATCACGACCGTGCAGCACGCCATCCTGCAGCACCACGCCGCCACCGCTGCCATGGGCATGCACCCACACACGCCACACCACCAGCTGCAAGCCCACGCCCACCAGCTGGCGCAGGTGCACCACATCCCCCAGCACCACCTGACCCCCATCTCGCTCTCACCTCTCGGCCAACACCTCGGCCAACACCTCGGCCAACACCTTGGCCAACACCTCGGCCACTCACTGGGCCACTCACTAGGCCACAGCGGCTTAATCCAGGGCCACCACACGGCTTTCCTGTCTGGCCAGCCCATCCACATCATCCCTGCCTCTGCGTTGCACCACTCACCCCTTGCACTACACCACATGCCCCATGCCATCTACCCCACGCTGTTTGCCCCGCGGCATTCCTCTGCGGCGTCCGCCCTGCAGCTGCACCCCTTCCTGCATCCCATCTTCTCCGGGCAGGACCTCCAGCATCCCCCCAACCACGGCTCCTGAGAGGGGGGTGCTCTACTGGAGAATAGACTCCAGCAGGGAAGGAGGAGGAAGAGGCCAGATCCACTTCACGCCTGCCTTCTCCTGTGCGGCCTGACCTCGCCCAGTCAGAGTGCAGAGAGCAGGTAACAGGGCCGTCTCCTTCAGGCTGCTCAGACAGATGATGGGGTGCGACTCCCCAGCTGATGTTCCTCCACTAGGGGGCACTGTCTATGCAGGGCGGAAGCAAAGGAACGGCTGCGGTCCCCATCACCTGACCTCACCTTGGGGGACTTTGGCTGGGCAGAGGTGTGGTGGTGGGCAGGGTAAGGGCTCCTTTGAGTCCCAGATGAAACAAAGCAGGAATCCACTGGAGTATTTTTCTTATTGTTGACTTCAAATCCTGCAGTTGACATTGGTCTCCTGTTTTGTGTCTTTTTTTCTTTTCTTTGTTTTCTGCCCAAGGGAACCTGGTAGGCTAAAGCCATGAGGTATGGGGGGAAAGAGGTTGTTTTGGAGAATAACAAGCTTGTTTTTTTGTGTGGCATATTGATAATATATCCTGTCATAAAATAAGGTTTTCTAAGCTTCAAAGAATATTACTGTTCTCCTGCTCCCTGTCAGTGGCATCTTCTCTCTCTCTCTCTCTCTCTCTCTCTCCTCTGAAATCACGGTCACACGCTGAAGCATCGGACCAGGCCACTTCAGCAGATGCATTATGTGGTACTTGAATTTGTCAATTCTAAAAAATATTAATGTAGAGTATTTAGCTAACAAAAGCCATTCTTAAGTCTTAAAATGTCGTTCTACAGCTGACTGAACAAATGGTTCACTGTAAATTCTGAGGACCCAAGGTCCTCCATTAGTACAAGGGACACCCAGGGACACACTGGTTACACTGATTCAAAATGTTATGACGTTCTGAATGTCAGTCACAAGCAGGAAGTGCCAAACCACTTTCCTCTTGTGCAATGAATGAAGTGCGTAGAGGTCACTGTTGGGTTTGTAGGCATTCTCCCACCACGATCAGATTATTTTACTCGAACTTGCACTGAGATCTACACATGGAGATGCTGTTTTTCCGCATCATGTAACAATTGTAATGATTGTAGTATACTTCAATAATTTTATTTTCTATTCTGAAGCTTTTTTTTTGTTTTTGTTTTGTTTTTTTTATGATGTATCTTCTCCTAAGAAAACAGGATTTCCCTTTCTGGTGTAATTTAGTTCATTGTAAATAAGGTTGCTGTAGTTGAAGTCAAATGTAAAGTTCTAGAGGTTTGTAAACCCCTGTACAAGATAAAAGATGATGGAAAAAAAATACTAAAAGGCATGTATTTCTGAGGGATGGGAAGCAAAAGGGGGGAAACGGTGTCCACTTTTGTCTCTGGAGGGGGAGGGTGCTTATATGAAATATACTCTGTACAGGGCAGTATTGGTATCTGCTTTTATAATTTCTTAAATGAGTCATCAAAATAAAGCATTTCCAGTTCAGATGACGACCTCCGCAATTAATATATTGCCTACCTGAATTAGGGGACCTGTTAACACGTGACTAAATACGAATGTACCTTTTATATCTAGTAACTATCTTAGTCTTTGTCATCATAATGAATCATAAAACCACACCATCACTAAAACACTGTATTAAAGCCACTCCAGTACAACCACACAGTGCTTCAACCATGGATCTGAGGGTACTTATGAGCAGGAAGAGCCAAGGTTATTAGTGAACATTTGAGGGAATCAACTCAAATCATCTGGATGCTTTACCGCTCAGAAACACCCTTGTTTGGGCACAGGCAGTTAATGCTACAACATATGCCAACACGCCTGCATGTTTTACAGTACTGTTACACATGATTAGATACGTTTGGCTTCAGTGGAATCAGAAACGTGTTCAACCACAATGACCTGAAACTGAAAAACGTTAAGGTTGAGGGGTAGCGTACATTTATGTTAGTAGATTCCATACTGGCTGCAGGGAATATGGTTGTTATGTAGACAGCTGATGTGGCCATTGTTTTAAACCAGCGCACAGGTGTCGACCTGCTATCGTCATAATCAATCTGTAATATTTCTATTGACAAATGGTGAGATGTGTTGAGTGTGTTTTGCCTCCCTCTATGCCAAAGTCCTCCATAAAGAGTCATTTTGATTGTGACTTGATGCTTACCCACCTGCACAGAAAAACACCAGAAGGTGTAAAACTCCCCCGTAGGGTATGAAGATGGTATGTAAGAGAGGCAGCATTGTGTGGAGCAGCATGGAGTCAGATCTGAGTCCATTTACCATCATAAATCATGGTCAAAAAAGTTTCAATCCTGAACATGATTAAACTAACAGTGCCAGAATGAATGGTCCATTATCTTCTCACAAGGTTTGGCAACAAAATAAAGTGGGGTTACTTGATCACATGATCGTTGTAAGGAGGAAAGTTAGTCGTTCGTTTAAACCATTTCCCCCTCTCATCCTCATAATGAACTGGACATTCACCAACTTGTCCTTATTTAAATCTACTCATCTGTGTAACTGTAGAGCACTGACTGCCTTGCTGCCGCCAGGAGAGTGACAGCCTTAACCCTGGTGAGTTGCTCTTACTGCCGCCAGGAGTGACAACCTTAACCCTGGTGAGTTGCTCTTCAGAAGAGTGACAGCCTTAACCCTGGTGAGTTGCTCTTCAGAAGAGTGACAGCCTTAACCCTGGTGAGTTGCTCTTGCTGCCGCCAGGAGAGTAACACCCTTAACCCTGGTGAGTTGCTCTTCAGAAGAGGTTTTCTGTGCTCTCTTTGGAATTGAGTGTTCGTACGGTGTAGATTATGGTTGTTCGATGGTTGTACAGTGTTCCCCAATGTAACCCAAAATGCTCATGGTCTTTACGGTTTCTCAAATTACACAAATCATTGGAGCATAGCCAGACATATTAAGAAGTCTGTTCAGGTTGATAAAGAGGGGAAGGACGAGGATCTGAACCCAAAATCCCTAATGGCCTCTTGACAAAAAATAACAACCCATCTCTACAACCACTCTGCCTCAATCCTCATTCATTACAGGTTTATTTTTGGCCAATTCAGTTTTTTGTTATTAATAACAACAATTATTAGAATTCAATACAACCCCTTAAGTCCTTGGATAAATTCAGGATTCAGATTCTACCAACAGACCCTTGCTTTCTATGTTAACTTTGAACTTATTCAACTTAAGGTATTTCTGGTCTGTGCTTGTTGCCCCTTTCAGGCGGGGCAGAGTCTGTGGAAGTCTGGCCATGAGTAGGCCTAACGGTACAAAACCTAAATCAAATCTTCATGGGAGCCTGACTGACCTCCAGGTATATTGTTGCTCCAGGACCAGACCCCACCATGCCTCTCCAGACAAACAAAAAAAGAAACCTCAAAAGGACATCCAAAATTGACCTTTTTGATCCTAACTGTAATTGTTACTTGTGTCATTTTCAATGAATTCCAAATACCACTGTAGGTACAGTGTGTTGCAAGACAGACTAGGTAGATCTCTTCCTTATGGGGAAGATGACGCTCAGGCAGACAGGTTCCCTGGGGCCAGTCAATAAGAGTAGTCATTTCCTGTTGGCTCAGAGTTACTGACCCCTGGTTAAGCAGATGCAAGCATACACAACCACGGAGCCACAAGATCCAGTCTGTGTATATAGTGTATAGAACTTAATTGTGCAAATAGATCACAACTACAACATGAAGATGAGAAAAGGCACTGGATTTAAAGGGTTTGTGTGTCTGTCCCACCTCCTTTGGGCTAAACCTCACCAGTGAGTAGAGAAGACTGTTTATTATAAACAAACCAAATGACCCTTGGTGATGAAGCACTTTCCATGCTAGGGGCTGCAGCAGACTCACAAGGAGCTGATCCGACAGTAAGAAGCAGGTGAACAACTTTACACCCTAAAGAAAAACCGTCCCTTCAGTCCTCATGAAGGGCCTGCAAAAAGAGTTACAGTACAACCATGGCAGTTTAAATCTGTTATTGTTACACACAGGAAGGGGGCACTTTCTATGCGTTATGTACAGAGGATGAGTCATGTGGTACTTTCATTTCTTATTGGTATATTCAAGAACCAATTGCATGAAGTCTTTCTTCCCACTTCTTCTTCTGTTCCTAAGTGTGGGTCCATGTGAACCAGTGGCTGTTTTTCTTCAGGATGTCCAAGTTAAGTTGTTAGTTCACACTGTGGCTGGCTAGGCAGGTTCTATTCCTTGAGCCCGTCAGTGTCTTACCATGGGGCAGAACATTTGCTTAGCAGCACAGTGCTGTTGTGCTGTATCAAGACAGATGAGAATAGGGGAAAGAAGAGGGGGAAAACAGACTATCAGAGAGAGGACGAGAAAAAGAAAGGAGGGATTGGTATGAAAGAAAGACTAAGAAATAAGAGATTCAGCCACTGACGCAAACCCCCAGGTCCTCTTGTCCCACAGTGAAGGAACTGTGTCAATAATGTTCCATTTAAACCCAGTTTGAACTCTTTAAATCCATGTTCCGGGGGCTAAAAGGACACAATAGCCTTTTAAGCAGGGCGTTTGGGTGTCATGACCAGGAACGTTAGCGTTCGGAGCTTGTGGTCATGATCCAAGGTCAACAAGTGTCAGGTGAGGCGGCAGAGGTCAGGTCAGAGCAGGTATTTAACCACCAGGAAAATAACCACGCAGGTCACCAGCATTCCCCCCACCATAATGAACTTGTCTTGCGACGCCCTCTTCTCAATCAAGCGCATCACGGTGTTGGACAGGCCCAGCATGTTTGCTACATCCAGCATCTTCTTGTGGGTGCCCTACAATAATGACAATGAAAACAAAACCATGTTATAAACAGAAAATAGGTGATCAAACAAATAGATTAAATAAACAGGTTGGAGAGAGATTGATGTGGATGATCAGGTCAGACAAGTTGTGTAAGGTCAGGTGAGAGAGTGAATCCCATCAGTGGGGACAGACAGACAGACAGACAGACAGACAGACAGACAGACAGACAGACAGACAGACAGACAGACAGACAGACAGACAGACAGACAGACAGACAGACAGACACACACCTTAAGTGTGCCGCGCTGGTCACGCAGGCCATTGAGGATGCCGGAGCCACTGCCCAAAAGATCATCCATGCCTCTGTGGGCGTTGTTCAGATTGGTGTTCAGCTGAAGGGTCTCATCTATGGGGATGGAGGTGTCTGCATCCTGCAAACAAACAGTTCTATTTTAATCGGCACTTAGACTGGGCCAAGGCATTAGGACAGGATATTTTAATATTAGTTCATTTTCTTTGACTGACTTACTGATGACTTACTTTTCAAACTCATTTTGATTCTCCACTAATCTAAGCTATGCGATTAGATTGTGGGTCAGCAGGAGGAGAGGAAGCCAGGGTAGCGTTTCATAAAGCAGCAACTGGGCTTAGTTAAACCTAGAATCCTCCAACCAAGCCATGGGAATACATGGACTTAACTTCAAAGAGGCACTAAAGCAGTTCCCTAACTGAGATAACTCAGTAACCTTGTTTTGTGAAGGATGCCTCCGGTGTGTGTGTGTGTGTGTGTGTGGGAGCGCGTGCTGTGACTGCGGACTGACGTTGGTGGTGAAGGTTCTGCTCATCAACTCCTCTCTGTCCCGGTCCTGGGCCTCGCGGGCGTAGCGTCTGTGCTGGAAGTTCCTCAGGGCCGTCTGCAGATGCTGGACGTCATACTTCAGCTGGTCCACACGTCTGCAGAGAGAGAGAGAGAGAGACGTACTTTAGGAAGGACAATCTTAACTCAGTTCTGAGTTTTGATTGTCCTCCCCAATAGTCCTCCTCTGGTTCCTGTTTGTGTGTATTTGTGAGTGAGGTAAGCGAACATCTGGCCTTGCAAGTATGTGTGTATGTGTGCATGTGAGGGTGAGCATGAACACAGTATATGTATGTGGGTCTGTGAGTGTGTGTTTGTTTGAGTTGGTGAGCAATTGAAGTTTTGAAAGAGAGTAAGAGTGAGTGTGTGTGTGTGTGTGTGTGTGTGTGTGTGTGTGTGTGTGTGTGTGTGTGTCTGGTCGCTCAGGTGCAGTGGCCTGCGGGGTGTTTATGCAGCTCTGCAGCCACAGGAGCAGGAATGCCAGCAATGACACCTTCTCTCAGGGAATGTTTTCTCTCTTGCTCATGTGCGCGCGAGCACACACACGCGCGCTCACACACACACACACACCCCCAGGGAAAACACTTCACCTGTGTGCCATCTCATCTCTCAACCCCTCCCTTTCAATCAGCCTTGACCCCTCCAGCCCTCCCCACTCCCCTCCGCTGTGGTGACACACTGATGGACGTCACAGGAGCAAAGCAGACCCATGAGAAATGGGTTTTTGGGAAGGACGTTATTATAACAACAGCAGCATCAGGTCTCACAGTTTGGCATTCTGTCTGCGGCTGGGCGGCTCCTTGCTGGCCAGGATCTCCAATCGCTCCAGGTGGCTGAAGATCTGATCGATGCGTGCCTGCAGCTCATTCTCCAGCACTACTCGTGTAAAAAACACACACACCACACACATGACACACCGTGCAAAGGTTTTAGGCACTTGTCAAAACATTTTGTAATGTGAGGATGCTTTCAAAAATAATAATATCAATAGTTTTCACTTATCAAATAACATTAAACTGGTAGTAACTGTGATCTCCCCTTGTTTGGGAGATTTGTGTACAACATGCCACAGTGGATTTAGGCTGTCTTGATTCTTCCAGTCTGTTCATATAATCCCAAATTACACTGGTTTCTGTCCATTCAGACCTGACAGCCTTTAGTTTTTCAATCTGTAATGTGGTCTGTTACTTGTGATTGCAACTCAATACCAAAATGTTGTTGCCTTCAGATGCTGGGCTTATGTGCTGGTCACGTCTTGCCCTGTGATCTGCATATTATACCCGAGTTTATAGAGTATAATATGTTTTAGTGCAAATTTACTATTTTGCCTAAAATACATTTATTCTCAGTAAACAGAAGTGCTATGCATCTTTCACATGGTAGGCTCTACATGATGTCCATTTAAACTGATAAAATTCGAAATTTTAGGAACAGAGCTGACAGCATAAATCTGTTTACGTGACAAAGATTTAAATAGCATCAGAAATTAACACGGCCAGTTGATGACATATTTTGAGTGCTCTTACACTTCCCTCCCAAGGAATAGGTGTATACCTTCAAATGTAAAACTTTACCTGACACTGTGGCAGTGCCACTGTTACCAGTTTCACAATATTGTAATCTTATGACTAATGCTTTGAGAAACTGATTAAAGTGATTATGTGAATGCATGGTTATTGGGGGACAAAGTCCGAGGGGGCAAAGAAGAATCTGCCTGACCACAAGCCACAGGTCTGGATTACAGGGAGATTATAGACGCCTGCTTGAGGAACTGTGAATCATGAGCCCTCTGAAACATGGACAACTTACGGTGGACTGATTGCCGGTCCGTCATCTCCAGTCGCCCCATCTGAGACTGGACGTCATGGATTTGCCTGGTCACAGAAAAATCATACATTTACATTTACTCATTTGGCAGATGCCATTATTAAAAACGACTTACAAGTAAGGGACAAAACTTCAGTGCAGTAGGAAACCTTAGAGTAAGCACAGAGTATTGAATCTATTCAATGAGACAAAATGCAAGAAGATCAGCTAAAGAAGAGCACAGCAAATGTAAATTAAGCATGTTAGAGGTGTTAGGAAAGGAGGTGCTATCAGAAGAGATACGTCTTCAATAGATGCTTGACGCCCCTGCTCATTCAATACATCAATAACATTTAAGTCCTTTAATGTTTCTGATAACAGCAAGTCCTTGTGTTACATAGTCTGGTTCTGAGTACAATCAAGGAATTGAATCACTGTTAATAAAACACAACAACTATACATGTGGTTAACATTATAGCTAACGTAAACGTTATTTAAACAGAAGAGCCGAATGTCACGACAGCTACCGTTACTTCCACACACCACATTCCTGGGTTGCCACGTCTCTGCTCTAACGGTGAAGTTAATGACATTGACAGTAGGGTTCATGCATGCTAAATGTTGTGTACTTGTGTACTTATATATCCTAACGCTCAAGCAATTCGCGCGACTTGTAACGTTAACAGAAAACAACTGACAAAATTCTGTGTTAGCTTGTTAGCTTGCTGCCGAAAATATAATGAATCACAGTAGGGCAAAAAAAAGGCAAAGTGCTGTAGCGAGATGGCTAAGCTAACAGAATGATCCCACTTGTAACTCACTTGTTTGTCTGATGATACAGAGTCTCCATGGTTTCTGTTGTTTTCTTAAACAGCTGTGCTAATGTCTTGAATATAGTAGCCTCAAAAATATTTGTCGCTACGTCAACGATGCAGTTTCACTTCCGTTCGTTGTACACGTCACCCCCAGGCAGGACCCGTCTCATGGAATCAAGGCAGTTTCCGACTGCCTGTACATAATTAGTTATTTGTAACAGACCTGTGAATGTTGCCTACCCAGAAATGGGCTTCTAGCCGTTGTAATTATAGTAACAGGCTCTATCAGCAGCACATCAAAGCAAGTATAGTAAAAGTTTTACGTCTTTAAAATTACATAAACCAAGGTGTAAAGCCCAAGCTAAAAGTAGTGAGCCAGACACTTTCATGTTACTTAAATCAGTAGCCTTGTGTACCATACATAACTGTAGGAGGTTTCTACAATAGTCCATTTGAAACCAAGCAAATTATTTCTGAGCCTGCCATACCATCCATCATTCACAGCTTCCTCCTGTTCCCCAAACTGGTCCTGGCTTGTAATTTTTCGGATCATGTAGCCAGTGAATTTTCTTTTGCTAAGTGTGTTTGTTTATTTTAGATAATTTAATGTCATCTCTCCACTCAAAGCACATTGTGTCTATGTATGCCATATGAAATGTCCTATATAAATAAACTTGACTTGACTTGAAGGTGTGCTGATATAAGTTTGTCATGTATATATGTATTAATATAATCTGTATAATATATAATAGTGCATAGAACATTTTTGTTTTAATGATATCCATGACCCTGTTGTCAGTTATTCTTGGTACCATGTTGGTAGTACTAAACAAATGATTGCATACTCTGGTGTTCTGAATAGTATTTAAAAGAGTCTTCCTGTTGACTTGTTGTCTTAATCATTAATTTCAAATGGTTGTTTTCCTATTAGAGGTCTTCTAGTCAGTCAAGGTCTAGTAGAATCGTTTCCCCTGTAAAATGTATGGAAGTAGAACTATTTGAATGGTGTTGACCTATGAAATGTGTTGCCAGAGCTCTACCTCACCTAATGCTTGAATGGACAAATCTAGCCAAGATGTCTTTTCTAAATCCCCATTTCAGTGAAGCAGCCATCTGCCACCCATCTTGCTTGCTCCAGGCTGAAATTTGTTTAGCTGCTGTCAAAGCCAGGGATGTGCACTGTTGCTTTCCTGACAGTGATCCTGTCAGTAGATATTTCCAGTGGCTGCACACACACCTTTGATGAGTAAAAGACATGAACACCATATTACACAAATTAGTAAATATATAAACAGGCACTGCCTTCGAAAAACATGGGCATTAAAGTGGAAAGTGATTGTGGCCTGTCAGTTCAGAAGATGTAGTATTATTTATGGTGTTGAGAACAATACAAACTTTATTATTAATCTTCAGTATGTGATTTGTGTGTGTGTGTGTGTGTGTGTGTGTGTGTGTGTGTGTGTGTGTGTGTGTGTGTGTGTGTGTGTGTGTGTGTCTGTGTGTGTGTGTGTGTGTGTGTGTGTGTGTGTGTGTCTGTGTGTGTGTCTGTGTGTGTCTGTGTGTGTCTGTGTGTGTGTGTGTGTGTGTGTGTGTGTGTGTGTGTGTGTGTGTGTGCGTGTGCGTGTGTGTGTGTGCGTGTGTGTGTGTGTGTAAATGGTTGTCATATGTAAATGCTGACTTGTTGAAACCATTAGAACGTTAAATGGTTGTCATATGTAAATGTATGAGTAGGGTGTGTGTGTGTGTGTGTGTGTGTGTGTGTCTGTGTGTGTCTGTGTGTGTGTGTGTGTGTGTGTGTGTGTGTGTGTGTGTGTGTGTGTGTGTGTGTGTGTGTGTGTGTGTGTGTGTGTGTGTAAATGGTTGTCATCTGTAAATGCTGACTTGTTGACTTTCTAGTTTAAATTACTGTGTGAAGTACATTGAGAGAGTCATTGTTTTTTTTATAGTAAATTGATAGTCTGGACTTTGATAGACTATTTTTCCTTATAAACATTTACTTAAAAGCATAATTCTGTCCAATTAGAGAAGTAGAGTAGTCGAAGAACTTCTGCCCAAAAGCAGCTAAGTTAGCAGGCCTGTTGTGTGACCGTGGAGAGATGCAGGGCCAGTCCCATGAAAGCCGCTTTCTCCCCCTTCAAAATTTCCCTAATGTTCCCACAGGGGAGAAACACACACCGCGGTGGCTTAAGCACTAATCTGATAGCATTTGTGTTGTTGAGATGTGGTGGGAAATTAGCGTGATGGATGTGAGTGATGTCTTTAAAGTGTGTTTCCCTTGGCTTCATCTGACGTTTCCGCCCTGTCACACACACACACACACACACAAGAAAGGAAAACTCCCCAAATTTGATCTCTTATTTGACAGGTACCCTAAATGGTGCCTCCACCGCATTGCTCCCCTTCAGCTGAATCACCAACAATTGGGCTCTGTAACAACACATGCTATCATCCCCCCTGGTGAAGCAGCTTGTGGCCTTGGGTCAGGTGTGTCGACTCATCCCCTGATGGAGAGGCGTCAGTGACAGGAAAGACTTAATGAGAAGACGTCTCCAGGCAAGGTTTTGTCAACTCCCACGCTCACTCACCGGCGCGGCTTTGTGGAATTTCGTCTGTGAGTACCGCCGCCGCTCGATATCAGAATGCGGTGTCCTGCCAGGCACCTCACCGACTCCAGTGCCTGCAGTCACAGACACCGACAATAATGCTATCAAACTTTCCATGGCAGACGGGCGGGAACCAAAGTGGGGTGAGTGAGGTCTGTCCTGCCTGCAAAAAAGGGAAGAAGATGTCGGTCCGTTTGTCAATGAGGTCTTCATCATGATGTTACTTGATTGAGCAGGTACATTTCCCAGGAATAAGTCACTATGTTTTTTCTTTGTTTTTGTTGATTTTTGACATACTCCTGAACAATGCCCCCTCTGAGCTTCACAGAGATGTGTGATTCATTTATGGGTAGGCACATATGAGTTCAGTTTGCATATCTGTGCCACGTTTGTGTGCATATGTGTGTGCGCGTGTGTGTGTGTGTGTATGTGTGTTTTGTTGAGTTTGAGTATGTGTATTGGGATTGTTGTGTGTAAGTGTGTGTGTGTGTGTGTTTGTGTCTTCATCTGTGTTTTTGTGGTAAAATTGTGTGTGTGGTGGAACAATGGTGTCCCTGCATCAGAGTGTGTCTTTGATTGGCGTTGATGTTCACCTTTGGCATGTTGTGTAGCTGACAGCTTCTTCTCCCTAATGCCTGCTGGATGATGGCTGTCTCCAGGCTAACCCACTTTAACAGAGGACCTTTATAAATCCGTCCACCCACACACATTCACATGTACTCTCACACACTTCTCGTAGACTTTTACCTTGTTGTATTCACCTTCACGCTCTGCCACACACACAAACACAGACACAGACACACACACACACACACACACACACACACACACACACACACACACACACACACACACATTCACTCGCTATTTGTCTGTGTGTTAGACTGTCCTACATACTTACGTATGCTCTCATTTCTGCCCCCCCACCCCCACCCCCTAGTGATATTCCAGTTCAAGCCATTTCTTGCTCTCTCTCTCTCTCTCTCTATCTCTCTCTTTCTCTCTCTCTCTCTCTCTCTCTCTCTCTCTCTCTCTCTCTGTCTCTCTTACACTCCTTCTATCCTGGCTGTCATAACAGCTCCTCGGGGCAGGTGGGAAATGTGAGGGGTCTAAAGGAGGGTATGGAACTGGGGTGGAGAAAGACTGAAAGAGAGAGAGAGAGAGAGAGAGAGAGAGATCTTCAAGAGAAGACGAGAGAAAGCTAAATGCTGGTTGTGCTCCCTGGAACCTTTTCTAAGGTTTCTTGAACTGTTCTGTCCTGTCTCACACGAGTGTGTGTGGTCCTGGAGAAGCTGATTTGTGCCAATCTGCTGCTGGTCTATGCTGTGCATATCAACTCAATCTACACCTGCGCTCTGTGTGTCTGTGTGTGCATATGTGCATGTGTGTCCTTGTATGTGCATGTGTGTGTGTGTGTGTGTGTGTATCCTTGTGTGTGTGTGTGTGTATCCTTGTGTGTGTGTGTGTGTACAACTTTGTAGGAAAGCTGGGTTTATTTCATTCTATGCACTTGATAACCATGGGGATTTATACATAAGTGCAGCTTCCTAGATGGAGTTAGAGATTTCCCCTAATGCCCCAGTTCATCGTCAGCCCTGCAGGAACAACATTCTAGCATTTCCGCCAACATTTCCTCAATCAGCCTACCTGTCTCGTGCGTGCGTGCGTGCGTGCGTGCGTGCGTGCGTGCGTGCGTGCGTGCATACATGTGTGTGTGTGTGTGTGTGTGTGTATCAGCGAGTGACAAAGGTCATTGCCACCTTGGAGATGAGGTAATGATTTCAGAGTTCAACTGCAGAACGCCTAACAATCACTGCAGCTCAGGAACATCAAAGCTGCCAACACATATCCAAACCACTGAGGGCAAAACAGGCCTTCACACTAAAGAGGATTTGGACTGGAGTCATCTCTAGCCATTTCCACTTAGTTCAAACCTTCAGTTCTAACTTGCCATCAGGATACACAGCTTACATGTTTTTGTGATATGTAATTACAACAACAGGGCCTTTAGGGGGAGTCCAAGTACATCTGAAAAAATAAAAGATTCCAAAGCGCGTTGCTTCACCGTCTCTCTTTATCCCTACCTCTCTCCCTCCTTTGCTCCGGAGAGGTACCATAACAACGAGACTGTTTGGGGACTCCTTGCTCATTAAACGTGTTGCCCTCCTCTTTGTGTCCCATATGAAGAGAAAATGATATGTTATTAAATCACTTGTGTTTGGAGTGCTGTAGCACGCTGCATTCCAGACGGAATGAGATGTCCTGGTAATGAAGGTACCAGCCTGGATATTAAGGAGCACTGCATAGCTACGACACACACACACACACACACACACACTGCCCTATGTTACTGTGGCATATATACACACACACACACCACACACACTGTCCTATGTTACTGTGGTATATATACACACACACAAACACACACACACACTGCCCTATTTTACTGTGTCATATACACACACACAAACACACACACACACACACCACACACACACCACACACACTGCCCTATGCTACTGTGTCATACATACACACACACACACACACACACACACACACACACACACACACACACACACACACACACCACACACACTGCCCTATGTTACTCTGTCTCTGCATCACTTTGTTGTTGTTTTCTCTCTGTCCTCTTGTCCTGTCTTTATCTTTCTCCTTTCTCTATTTCAAGAAGTTTTTTCTTAACGTGACTTCGTATGGCAAAAAACTAAATCCACAGCGTGTGTGTGTGTGCACGTGCATGCGTGTGTACGAGAGAGAGAGAGAGAGAGAGAGAGAGAGAGAGACAGAGAGAGAGAGAGAGAGAAAGTGCATGTGTGTGTGAGAGTGGGTATGCTGTAAACCATGTTACTGTGTGTTGGTGTCTGTTGTGTTGATGAAAAAAGGGTGTGCACCATAAGAGGAAAACGATTGCCCTTAAGAAACAAACGGAATCTCTTTTTTTGTCTGTCTGTCTGTGCAAAGCAGCTGCCGCACGCATGCAGGCGCACACACACACACACACACACACACACACACACACACACACACACACACACACACACACACACACACACACAGCCCATGGCCAGACCACCTGAAAGTCATGACATCTGGGCCCCCACAGCATCTTTTCTCTCAACAGGAGTGAGAGATCACATTCACTCTGACATGCAGGTCTCTCTTTCTCTCTCTCTCTCTCTCTCTCTCTCATTCCATTCTCTCTCTCTCTCTCTCTCTCTTTCCCTTTCTCTTTGCTTGCTTCTCTCTGTTTCACTCCGTCTCTTTCTTTCTTCCTTTTTCTGGGTGATAAAAAAGGCCAACAGCGACACAGCCTTTTCCTACACCAGCCCTCTCTCATGATGGATGTGACATTGTTAGTGAAGACCAGTCCCCTGTCTCATGACGGACCACTATAAATAAGTAATCCCTGTCACCACCAATGCATGCTCTCCCAACCACTGGAAAGCATCAAATCTAATATTGTCATGACTGGAATTATTATTGTTGATTTTAATGCTGGCGTTAAAGCAGCAATAAGTAGTTCTGTTCCAAAACTAGCAAGCTAACTACTTAAAACACATGCAAAGACCTTGCAAACACCACCAACACCCCCATTGGCACTGACGGAAGCTTGCCAACACACTAACGTATGTCTTATGTCAGTATAACTGGCAATGTCATGCTGTGAAAGCTTTTCTTCAATTTTTGCAGGGTGTACCAGCCCGGAACACAGAACTACATAGTGCATATCCTGGATGGCTAGTGGGAAAGACACAGGTGTTTATCTGTCCTTCACATGACCATATGCTATCAGAATGATTTTCAGGATGGGACCAAAAGTAGTTGCCTATAAAACCATACCACAAAAAAGTGTTACTTAGTGTTGCTTTAATATTAATAATAATAATTTTCTCACGTGTATGTTAATTCACTTTGGATAAAGCATCTCCTGACTAAATGACCCTAACCAGAGACATATACTTGTGTCCGGGCGGTCTGTCAGCAGCACTTCTTCAGCAGGTCAGAATTAAATGAAAAAGTCTCCAGTGACTTCAGACCAGCACTAAACCATTGGTTCTGCTTCAGACCAGCACTAAACCACTGACTTCAGACCAGCACTAAACCACTGACTTCAGACCAGCAGTTAACCAGTGACTTCAGACCAGCACTTAACCACTGACTTCAGACCAGCAGTAAACCACTGACTTCAGACCAGCACTAAACCAGTGGTTCTGCAGCACCACACACAAGCCTGTGTGTCGGTAACATCACGATGAGATTAATTAGAGAGATTAAAGAGATGAATGAGATTAATGAGACTGTTGAAAAGACTATTCAGACTGTGAGACTGGTCATTCATGTAGTTTAGTAGGTTGTTAGTTATGATGGAGGATATGTGTGACATGAGAGTGAAAGTGTGTATTGTTCGGATGTAAGACTGGGGGAGTTTTATTTACTCAGACTCTGAGAACTCCATCTGCTCTTATCTGGACTACAGCGTGTTGATCAGTCTGGGAAAGGCTTGTTTTTACGGCTAAGGTCAGGTCTGAGACTCATCCTACACACTTACAGTGTGTGTGTGTGTGTGTCTGTGTGTGTGTGTGTGTGTGTGTGTGTGTGTGTGTGTGTGTGTGTTGGTGAGAAAGTCCGAAAATATGAATTATGTTCAATGCATTGTACATAATAAAATGTAATAAAGAGACATGGAGAAAAAAAGGGAAACAGATTGAAGGACTTTAGGTAAAAACTATTGTGTGTGTGTGTGTGTGCCTGAATAGGGTGGGCAGATAGAGATGCGTGTGTGGGGTGGCTGTGCAGGGTTCTAATGCTCCAGGTGTTTTGTCAGAGAGGCACTAGGGCTCATGGAAAATCCTCCCCCACTGTTTTCCCAGCACACCAGCAGGGAGGTGTGTGTGTGTGTGTGTGTGTGTGTGTGTGTGTGTGTGTGTGTGTGTGTGTGTGTGTGTGTGTGTGTGTGTGTGTGTGTGTGTGTGTGTGTGTGTGAGGAGCATACACACAGGATTACATTGTACAGAGGCATGGGATGCGCTTCATTATCTAAAACACAGGCCTCCTCAAATATTCCTCCTGGTTTTCTTGTGATATCATTTGGTGCAGTAATCTAATAGTTCTATGACAGTGTCAGTCCATTCATTATATTGACTGACTTGGCATGTGTGTGAGGAATGTAATACCAGGGGATGCATTAATTGAATATTAATTCAATCAATTGAATTCATTGAATAATTTTTCATTGATATTCAGTTATGGGGGTCTTGCCTGTTACTAAATTAATCTAGTTTTTTGGATGCTTCCTACCTCAGACAGACATACAAATGCACGCATGCACACACAAACACACACACATATATACACAGAGAGAGAGGGAGATACACATTCAGCACAGCTACAGATAGCCTCGCAGGATTGCCTATCTTCAGTCCCTTTCTACTTGACTTCCTCCCCTGCATGCAAGAGAATGGGATGGATGTTGGGACACAGAAAGGGGGAGAGAGAGAGAGAGAGAGGGAGAGAGAGAGGAGAGGTATAGAGGTATGCAGTCAGGAGCCATAGCTTCAGGCTCTGCATGTTCTTGTTGTGGGTTGAGCAACGGCATTAGTCATTTCACATTCCAAACACCTGACCTGCACACACACACACACACACACACACACACACACACACACACACACACACACACACACACACACACACACACACACACACACACAACGCACAGAACAACCCCCTGACCCCCACTTTCATGGGCTGAGGTAACGTATGTCCATGTTCTCTTAATGTAGAAGTTGCGCGGTGGTGTCGTCCAATATGGACGCCTCGTGAAGAACTGACTAAGATCAAGAACCTAACCCCGCTCCTCAGATGCGGATGGGCCATGCTTTCTCTTCACTGGGAGCTAATGGTTACCATGTAGACCTGTAGACCAGACACATTTACCCAAGCCCTGTGGGTAAAGGGCCTTTGCTTAGCAACGGGGAAAAAATATTGATAAGAATTAATGAGGAACCTCAGGGCTTTCTCATTCTACACACCTGCTTGTGAGGGTGGATTGGTCTGTCAATCATCTGTCAATCAAGAGAACAGGGAGCCTTTTAATTCTTCATACTCCGAATTCTTCATCGGATGGCACTGTGGTATGGAAGGTGACTGTTGGAATTAAACTGAGTTGTTTGAATCGCTTTATTGTTTGAGAGCTGGTGTACTGTTAACAGTTTTCAGTGGATGCTGATGTTGTGGATGTGGATGTGTTTGGTTGTGGTGTATGCGTGTGTGTTTTGGTGTTTGTTTGTGTGTGATGGCAACACTGCTATGTTTACTCAGTGAGGTCAGCAGTGAGGTCTAATACTGCCTGGGGTTGAGACACCTTACTCTGAAACCAATATCTTTCACTCACACACACAAACACACACACACACACACACACACACACACACACACACACAC